>NC_133618.1:541611019-541848196 GCF_048593235.1 Sminthopsis crassicaudata
GGACAGAAGGCTGGAGGCTGAAGGTGGAGCACAAACACTTGGACTCAGATTCATCCCATCTCACACCACCTTGGTGGCAAGCTCTCCTCCTTCAATTGCCCACTGAAACCAAGACTCTGGAAGGCTTCCAGAAAACTAGCCAAGCCCCAAGTGAAGGAGACAGGACGTTGAAAGAGAAAATAAAGGATTTGGACTTTAACTCCTGGAGGCACTTGTGGTGATTACTGAACTGAAAGGAAGGCTGCTCACAGAGACCCCAAGAAAACCTCAATAGAGAACATTAAATTTTAGAGAGAACATTACACTCTCAGATTTACTATTGAGTAAATTATCTAATTTGTTTGGGTTTCTGTTCTGTAGAATGGGAATAGTAATATATAGTTGTGAATACAATGAGAATATGAACATATAAAAGCATATCTTAAGCATAGTTCCTTTTTACAAAATTCTCTGCCTGCTAAGTGAAAACTTAAAACTAAAAAACAAACAAAAAACCCATCAACATGATTTGAATTAAAGAGAATTTGCTTACATTCAAAAACAAGGTTCATAAATACACACTAATTCTTGCAAACCTTCCCATTTGAGACCGAGAGAAGACATTTTGAGTCACTTGATCAAAAACAACCTCAATTTGTGCTCCTAACAATCGAAGGCAGCTTAGTATTGTGATTAATGAACTAACATAATAACCATGAACTAGATTTAAGTCTCACTTTTGAAATATACTGGATGTGTGAGTTTCAGCAAGTTCCTTAACTATTTAATCTCTCAGTGTCCTAGCCAACTTTTCTAAAATTATAAATTGCAGAAGACAAATGAGTTCTCTCATCCAGGAAATCCCCTTTTTCTTTAAAAATAAATAAAGTAATTTATTTTTATTATAGCTTTTTATTTACAAAACATATGCATGGGTAGTTTTCCAACATTGACCCTTGCAAAATTTTTGTTTCAATTTTCCCCCTTCTTCCTCCCACCCCCTCCCCTAGATGGCAGATAGTCCAAAATATGTTAAAGTATATATTAAATACTATATATATATATATGTGTGTGTGTGTGTATATGTGTGTGTGTATATATACATATACACATACATACTTACATACATATTTATATAGTTATCTTGCTGCTCAAGAAAGATCAGATCTAGAAAGAAGGTAAAAAAAAAAAACCTAAGAAGGAAAACAAAGATGCAAACAACAGAAAGAGTAGAAATGCTATATTGTGATCCACTCTCAGGAAATTTCCTTTATTAACAAAAGCAGTTCAGTCCCCATCTTTAACAATTCAAAACCAGTAAATGTATTGAATTGAAGAAACACATCATAATTTGTTAAATGCAAAGTCCCACACTAAGAGCTGGGGATACAAATAGGACAGTAAGAGAAGCCTTGCTCTGAGGGGGCACATCATCTAATAGGGGAAAATGCTTCAACTCTGGATTGATTGGAAAGGTCCGATGGTCCTTGAAGGGCAGTAAAAAGTGAGTCTCTAATGTCATGTCCACTGAAAATTGAGGGTGTGTCTCCACAGGGCTTGATTTTTAGGATGATGGATAGAGAATCTGAGCTATGGAAACATTTCAATTTTCAAGGGACTTCAGCTAAGCTAAGTTTATGAGAGGCAAGAGGAGGAATGGCTAGAGAGACCGGGATAGTAAAAGAACCAGGGGTCTAACGAGGTGAGGCTGCTCACAGGGCTCTGGTGCTTACCTGCCTTCTTGGGGAGAAGTAGTCAGTAAATTGACCCCCTTTTCACCATTTCTCCCTTCAAAAGTGAGGCTGGAAGCAGATCTATTAGTTTGAGGGACATAGCTATTCCTAAGACATTCATGTTCTGGTTCCTGGGATATATCCATCAGGATTTCAGGGAACATGGTCATCAATGCAGGATGAATACAGAGAAGCTTGGAGAGACTTACATCAACTGATGCTGAGTGAAACAAGCAGAACTAGGAGATCATTATACACTTCAACAAAGATACTGTTTGAGGATGTATTCTGATGGAAGTAGATATCTTCAACATAGAGAAGAGCTAATCCAATTCCAATTGATTAATGATGGACAGAACCAGCTACACCCAGAGAAGGAACACTGGGAAATGAGTGTAAACTGAGAGCATTTTCTTTTGTTTTTCTCCCCAGGTTATTTTTACCTTCTGAATCCAATTCTTCCTTTGTAACAACAACAACAAAATTCGGTTCTGCACACATATATTGTACCTAGGATATACTGTAACATATTTAATATGTATGGGAATGCCTGCCATCTAGGGGAGGGAGTGGAGAGAAGTAAGGGAAAATTCGGAACAGAAGGGAGTACAAGGGATAATGTTGTAAAAAATGTTATAATTATAAAATTAATAATAATTTTTAAAAAGGTTAAAAAAATAAACAGGCAGTTTTCGGGAGAAGAAATCAAAGCTATCAAAGCACACTTAAAAGGTGCTCTAAATCCTTAATCACTAGAGAAATGTCAATTAAAGCAACGCTGACATTCCATACTTCATATCTATCAGATTGGCTAACATAACAGATAAGAAAAACAACAAATGCTGGTGGGGATGTGGAAAAATTGGGAACACATACATTTTGGGCACAGTTGGAAATTGTTCCAGAATTGTAAACTGCAAATTGTTCTCCAACCATTCTGGAGAATAATTTCCTATTATGCCCAAAGGACTATAAAGTTTTGCATCTCCTTTAACCAGGCAATACCACTACTAGATCTGTATTCTAGAGATCAAAGAAAACAGAAAAGGAACTGTTTGTACAAAAATATTTATAGCAATTCTTTTTTTTGTGGTAGCACAGAATTGGAAATTGAGGGGAAGCTCATCAATTAGGTAATGGATGAACAAAACTGTGTATACAAGCAGGATGGTTTCAGAAAAACTGGGGAAGATTTATATGAATTCATACAAAGTGAAATGAACAGAACCAGGAGAACATTTGTACCCAGTAACAACAATATTGTAAAGATGATCAACCAGGAAAGATTTATTTACCCCAATCAAGATAATGACTCAAGGAAATTCCAAACAACCCATGATGAAAAATGCTATCCATCTACAGAGAGAAAAATAGATGAACTCTGAATGCAGACTGAAACATATGCCTCTCTCTGCTTTCTTTTGTAGCATGACAAATGTGGAAATGCATTTTGCCTATCTTTATATGTATAATCACTGTAAATTATCTGCCTTTGTAAAGAGGTAGAATTTGGAAATCAAAAATCTTTTTAAATGAATTTCTTACATGTAGTGGAGAAATAGTTAACAAAATAAAAATATATTTAGAAAGCCCTCAGTCCTATGTAGTAGAATGGGAGGGGGTAGGAAGAGGAAGAATTAGAACATCACAAAATGTTAAGAACAATGTGGTTTCTTAGAGAGTTTACATATGTTACTTTGTTATTACATCTAATTAATAGATCTTTATCAATGACCAACTAATCAATTTCCATATTTACTTGCTTGTCATAAATGAAATCAGGATACATTAAAATGGAAGGCTTCATTTGTTCATTAAATAAAACATTTACTAATCATAGATTCTCCTCAGGGAGATGAATAAGAAATTACAATACCTGATTAATGGATGCTCCAAGTAAGTTTCCCTATTCCCAAAGAAGGAGTACCTTACAGGATATCTGGTCATCTTACATTGCAGTAGTTCATTATAAATATAAGCAGAGAGGTTATTGAAAATAACTATGCTTATAATCGAAGATACAATTAAATGAAAACTTATAGGACCCATCAAACTTGGTCAAATATAACCTGATTTCAATAGTAGAAAAGGATTATAAAAAAATCACGCTTCAAAATTAAGTTCATGAAATGAAAAGGGCCAAAACTTGTAGTCTCTAGAAATTTTATACTTCTATTGTTTATCATGAACAATTTTTTCCAAGGGAAATAAAAAGCTCTACATGATGTTAAGCACCAAATCACACCATAAATACATTGTTTATGGAATTATCTGTTATTTCTGAATTAGCCATGTACAATAAAATGATTAATAGATTAGAAAAGTTAAACCCAAATTAGATGGAAGGATTTAAAAAGGTACTACCTGAAATTATAGTAGTTCTACCAAGATCTACTTAACAAAACAGCTTTTTGTTAGGTTTAAAGAAATTGTTTTTTACTCATTCTGAAAAAAAGGAAACAAAAAAGAAGTTGACTCATACAATTCTTGAGGGAAGGAAGTTTAAGCAGTAAAAACCAATCACCACAAAGAGGATGCTGGAAGTGCTCAGAAACTACATTAGCCAGCAAATATTTATTCTTCTTGCCTAATAGTGTTATGGTAGCAAAGAGCAATGTTGGTTTAAGCACAAGCTCATTTATAAAATATTATTAAGAACAATGCAAGATATAAGCATTACTGCCTCACAAAACAGTGAAAGGAAACAGAAAGGAAAACAAATTTAAAAATCTAAAATGACTCCTTAGATTTATAAATAAATTTGGCACCATGTACAGATGACAAAAAAGAACTAATACAAGAATGGGAAGTACTTCTATGCTGATCTTAATGGACTAGGTTAGTGAAACAACTATAGTTGGGGCAGCTAGGTGGCGAAGTGAATAGAGCACCAGCCTTGAATTCAGGAGGACCTGAGTTCAAATCTAGTCTCAGACACTTAACAGTTCCTAGCTGTGTGACCCTGAGCAAGTCACTTAACCCCAGACTCAGGGGGGAAAAATAATAATAAACTAAAATTTAAAAAAAGAAATTTTTTTTTGCATTTCTCTGATCAATAGTGATTTGTAATACTTTCATATGAGTGGAAATAGTTTCAATTTCATCATCTGAAAGTTGTCAGTTCATATCCTTTGACCATTTATCAATTAGAGAATGGTTTGATTTCTTATAAATTAGGGTCAGTTCTCTATATATTTTGGAAATGAGGCCTTTATCAGAACCTTTAACTGTAAAAATATTTTCTCAATTTGTTACTAACCTTCTAATCTTATTTGCATTAGTTTTGTTTGTATAAAAGCTTTTTAATTTGATGTAATCAAAATCTTCTGTTTTGTGATCAATAATGATCTCTAGTTCTCCTTTGGTCATAAATTCCTTCCTCCTCCACAAAGCTGAGAGATAGACTATCTTCTATTCCTCTAATCTATTTATGATCTCATTCTTTATGCCTAAATCATGGACCCATTTTTATCTTATCTTGGTATATGGTGTTAAGTGTGGATCCATATCTAATTTCTGCCATACTAATTTCCAGTTTTCCCAATAGTTTTTTTCAAATAATGAATTCTTATCCCAAATGTTGGTATCTTTGGGTTTGTCAAATACTAGATTGCTATAGTTGTACCCTCTTTTGTCCTGGGTACCTAATCTGTTCCACTAATTGACTTGTCTATTTCTTAGCCAATACTAAATGGTTTTGGTGACTGCTGCTTTATAATATAGCTTTATATCACGTACAGCTAGACCACCTTCATCTGACTTTTTTTTCATTAATTCCCTTGAAATTCTCGACCTTTTATTCTTCCATATGAATTTTGTTGTTATTTTTTCTAGGTCATTAAAATAGTTTCTTGCGAGTCTGATTGGTATAGCATTAAATAAATAGATTAGTTTGGGGAGTATTGTCATCTTTATTATATTTGCTCGGCCTATCCAAGAGCACTGAATGTCTTTCCAATTATTTAAATCTGACTTTATTTTTGTGGCAAGTGTTTTGTAATTTTGCTCATATAATTTCTGACTTTTCTTTGGTAGATGGATTCCCAAATATTTTATACTCTTGACATTTGTTTTGAATGGAATTTCTCTTTGTATCTCTTGCTGTTGCATTTTGTTGGTGATGTATAAAAATGCTGAGGATTTATGTGGATTTATTTTGTATCCAGCAATTTTGCTAAAGTTGTGAATTATTTCTAATAATTTTTTATTAGAATCTCTGGGGTTCTCTAAGTATACCATCATATCATCTACAAAGAGTGACAGTTTGATTTCCTCATTACCTACTCTTATTCCTTTAATCTCTTTCTCGACTCTTATTGCCGAGGCTAGCATTTCTAATACAATATTGAATAGTAATGGTGATAGTGGACAACCTTGTTTCACTCCTGATCTTACTGGGAAAGGTTCCAGTTTATCTCCATTACATATTATGCTTACTGATGGTCTTAAGTATATGCTCCTGACTATTTTAAGGAACAGTCCATTTATTCCTATACTCTCAAACATTTTTAGTAGGAATGGATGTTGTATTTTATCAAATGGTTTTTCTGCATCTATTGAGATGATCATATGCTTTTTATTAATTTGATTATTAATATGGTCAATTATACTAATAGTTTTCCTGATATTAAACTAGCCTTGCCTTCCTGGTATAAATCCTATGTAATCATAGTGTATTATCCTGGAGATGATTTTCTGAAGTCTTTTTGCTAATATCTTATTTAAGATTTTAGCATCAATATTCATTAAGGAGATTGGTCTATAGAGTTTTTTTTCTCAGTTTTCAACCTACCTGGTTTAGGTATCAGTACCATGTCTGTGTCATACAAGGAGTTTGGTAGGACTCCTTCATCCCCTATTTTTTCAAATAGTTTATATAACATTGGGGCTAATTGTTCTTTAAATGTTTGGTAGAATTCACATGTAAATCCATCTGGTCCTGGGGATTTTTTCCTGGGGAGTTGATTAATAGCTTGTTCTATTTCTTTTTCTGAAATGGGACTATTTAAGCAGTTTACCTCCTCCTCTGTTAATCTAGAAAGCCTATATTTTTGGAGGTAGTCATCCATTTCACTTAAGTTATCAAATTTATTGGCATAAAGTTGGGCAAAGTAACTCCTTATTATTTCTCTAATTTCCTCTTCATTGGTGGAAAGATCCCCCTTTTCATTTTTTAGACTAACAATTTGATTTTCCTCTTTCCTTTTTCTGATCAGATTTACCAAAGGTTTATCTATTTTATTGGCTTTTTCATAAAACCAACTCTTAGTTTTATTTATTGATTCAATAGTTTTTTTGTTGTTTTTTTTTTTTGTTTTTTTTACTTTCAATATTATTGATTTCTCCTTTTAATTTTAGAATTTCAACTTTAGTTTTTGGTTGGGGTACAGGGGATTTCCTAAGAGCAGATCACATTTTCACCTTCTTACAACCAACCAAAGGGAGCAGATGTGAAACTAAACAATAAGAATTTGTTGATACCCAAATTAAATTTGACCTGTAGGAAAAAAAATGCAGACTTAAAGGTTTCCCAAAGTTTTTCATGAATATGGTAAATCAGTCCCAACAGAAAAAAGAACTTAATTAAATGATCAGCTGAGAATCAATATCAATTAGCACATAAAATAGGGAGCCATGCTCTTTTAAAGGTTTATTAGTATTATGAAGGCTATAAACCATAGATTCCAAATAAAAGAAAATTTCTCTACTACTGATGAAGTTATACAATATGCAGACGGTACTGTATTATTTTTATTGAGCTTCAGAACACTACAAAATATCTTCAATAAAACCAGTAATTTGAAAAGAGATCATCAGCCTTACTGTCCTCACTAAAAACAAAATGGTAAAAAAATGTACTCATGAATGCAAGCAACACCTCTCCCACCACAATCTACCACAAGAAGCACAATGGATGATGAATAATGAATAATATCTAGAACTGAATAGGATGAAATCAACTAGCATTACATTTCAATAACTACATAATACTTAAAATGATTCCAAGATACTCATCAATACTAGGGATGCCCATCTACTTAAAATCAACTATTATACCAATTTCACAAGTGGCCCAAAGTTCAATGGAAAGATGAAAAAATTGCTTATATACAACAATTTATTAATACATAATCACACAAAAGAATGGTCCAAATCACTAACAATAAGAGGAGTACAAAATTTTAAAATCCTGAGGTTTCATTTCATACTCTGCAAATTGGCAAAGATGACAAAAAATGGCAATAGTCAATATTGAAGGGGTTGTGGAATGATCAGGGCACTAATACATGATAAAATGGAGCTGTGAAATGGTACAACTATTTTGGAAAACAATTTAGAATTAGGGAAAGCAAAGTGGATGTCCATACTTTTTAAACCAGACACTATATGTCATTGAGGAATTAGAGCCAATAATCAGAAAATCATAATTAAAGAAAGTTGGGAGTTTTAAGAGCCCTCAAAGTCAAACTAGCCTAAAAGTTCTAGTTTTTTTTGTTGTTGTTATGCACCTTCTCGCCCAACCTCCATCCCCATCCAACAAGTACTTTGGGAAAGTCTGTAAATCCTTCTCTGGATATTTTTTAAAACAGAAAATGAAGTACAATGGATTATAAAAGAAACAATTTATTGAAATAGGTACCAATTTTAAAAATGAAATCTGCAGAACTCATGAATAACCTATATCAAATTGGCTGCCTTCTTAATGAGTGAGATGAGGGAGAGAATTTGGAACTCAAAAATTTCTTTTAAACATTTTCCTTACATTAAACCTAAATTTGCCTCTAAAACTTCACCTGGGTTTCAGTTTCTTCACGCATAACTTGAGGGATTGAATTATATAGCCTGTAAGATCTCCCCCTTCTCTAGATCTATGAGTTTATGGGCAGAAAAAAGTCTACTCATTTACTTTGTTGAAAGGTAGCTACCAGGGCAGCTAGGTGGCGCAGTGGATAGAGCACCAGCCTTGAATTCAGGAGGACCCGAGTTCAAACCTGGTCTCAGACACTTAACACTTCCTAGCTGTGTGACCCTGGGCAAGTCACTTAACCCCAGCCTCAAAAAAAAAAAAAAAAGAAAGAAAGAAAGAAAGAAGAAAGAAAGGTAGCTACCAAGATCTATTGTCCTCCATAAATTCTGGAGTTTTTATGCTGTCATTTAAATGATCAGGCTAACTATTTTCTTCAATCAGTACTCAAATATGGATTCAGGGAACTTTACCATGTTGGTTGCTATCCTCTTGACATTTTCTCTATTACCACTTCTTTTCTAAAATGTGGCACCCAAAATTAACCAGACCACTCCAGATGTGATCACACAAAGCAGAGTATAGGTGGAGTGCAGCATCCCTAGTTATTATTAAAAAGCCTGGTGACTTTCTTAAAAATTCCCAGATCTTTCTCATGAGTTGCTGTCTAGTCACACCTCCCTCATCTTGTACTTATCTAGCTGATTTTAACTCAGGTGCATCACTTTAAATGTACCCTAATACATGCTGCCACAGTATTGAATTTGGACAAATGTCCTACTTCCTCAAAATATTTAACTCATAAGCCTTCCAGTTTTGTATCCCAACTCTTAGATCTAGCACTATAAATTTGATCTGGTAAAGCCTCAGAATATTCCTGCGGAATTATTCTTTATAAGAATGCTTTAAAATGAAATAAAACACAGATTACAAAGAAAACCAATTAGCAAACTATTATAAAAAATAGTTGATGGAATCAAATTAAGAAGCCCTGAATTCCAATCCATAACATTCCACATTTTCCATGAGAAAAAAAAATTATTGTTTTTTTCAACCAAAACATACATAGTACATAAGCACCCTTCCTTCATCTCTTTAAATATATATAATTTTGTTTAACGCCTTCTTAAAACCCAGAATAGTTTACAGAGTGGCAACAAAAATTGGGGAGGTTTCAACTTTGACTAGAAAAGCCATATGAGAACTTGCTTTAAAGAAATAACTGCATATACCTCAAGTTTCAAAAAACCCTATCCTAGAAGAATAGCTATCTAAAAGTGTGATTTCACAATGACCTAAATAACAGAATTTCTGCTTAAAAGAGTCTAAACCTCTGTCCACCTTAAGAATCTAGTGTACCCTAGGAAGCAAATGAATATGAAAATAAAATCCAAATAAATACTTACTGAAGAGTCTAGTGCAATTTTAATTAAGACTTCCTCAAGGAAGTTCTAATATAACTACATAACTTAGAAAGTTGCCAGTAAAATTAATTTTTACCAATCAATATCCACCTGTGTGCCAGTAACCAGTGGCCCTAGTAACTAGTGAGAATCAGAAAAGATCTTACATACAAAATAGCTTTTGAACTCAATTTTGAGGAACAGCATGGACCAAGAAACTAAGCCAGATGTTAGAATGTTATATCTGAGGGAAAGAAGCATTCCAGTTTGGCTGGAACTTTGAGTTAATTATCCTATCAGCTTTTATTATAAAACTAGAAATATAATACTATGGAAAAACTTCTGGTTATTCAGATGTAATAAAATCAAAGTAAAGCAACATATCTTGAAATCACAGGTTTAAAGGAGAATGGTATAGTGGGAAGAATACTCAATTTGGAGAATGGAGATGTGATTAGAAGAACTGAAATTTAAACCTATCCATGTAGTCCTTCATGCCATAGGGCCACTGATTCAGTTTCATCAGCAATACAATGAGAAGGTTGCAATGACAATATTTTACGGCCTCTAAGTACATGTCATTATCAAATAAATCTGTGGATAATGAAAATTTAAAAGCTTTCTCAAAGACTTGGTAGAGAGGCAGATGGAAGTATCTCTTCCTCATTAATTCATTAGTCATTTCATTAAACAACTGGAAAACCAAGTAATCAACCTTCTTCCACCAGAAATTAAGTAGGAACAGAATGGGGGAATCCTCATTAGATTTTAGAAGTCATGAGAAGTGAGCACAGGTAACCAGAAAATGCAGTCATAGAATGTCAAATGACAAATATGTTAAAGTACTTTAGACATCATTTACTGTGGCCTTAGGCATTTACTCTCAATTTCTTCACTTATAAAATGGGGATAGTGATAATATTCACAGGTCTCCAAGAGATAGACTGATTATCAGTATTAAATAACAAAGCTCTATAGAAATAGGAACCACACTTATTCTCTTCAATGATTCCAGATATTCATCTGGATCCTATTATGACCCATTAGCACCTGTGATGGAGTTTAGTAATCCTGGGACAATCCTAGGGATCTTGTTTTAACTATATCTTCTTCCTTATTCTTAATATCATGTTCCTATATCACCAGAAAACAAGAACAACAACAAATTTAATTCCAAGAATTCATTTCTACAGAAGCACAGGCGTTACTAGCCTCATTAATAAGCAGCATAATAAATGAACTCGTTAAAGTTATTTGATCATCAGGGGAAATCCTGCTTTTAGAAAATGTATTTTGGCTATTGCTTCAAGTTGTTCCATTTCTCTGCTCCCAGAATCAGATATTCACCCCCTCCTTAAATGAGCAAGATGAAGATCTTCATGAGAGCATGACTAAAAACCACAGAGGCTTCAGACACTTTTCATTTTAATTGCATCAGCAACTGCTAAGCAATTAATGAAAGAGGAAAGAAGGGAGAGGGCATCAGGGCAGAGGAGAGGAATGGGGAACAAAGCACCCATGTGGAAATACTTCATCCTTACCCCAATGAAAATACGTTATTTATGGCAGCTGCACAGAGAGCATCAAATCCTTGCACCTGGACTCGCAGGCCACTTCCCATGCAGCAATAAAACACAGTCTAGATTTCCTCTTGTCTACAGTTTTATGTCTCCTACATTTCCCTCCCTATAGCCACCAAAAAGTGGGGGAGGGTGAAAGCCAGCAGATCAAGTGGGTGAGTTAGCTAGTAGGCCTTCTGGACAGGAGCTGTGCTTTGCAAACATACAAATCTATGGATTAGTAAATATTCCCACAATGATTAGTGAAACCACTGTTGTGTTTTGGAGAACAGGAGAACTTGCAGGAGATGGAAAAGAATCCCATCAATAAGCAACTTTAATTCTCTTCCCTTTCAGCATTCTCCTAACATATGAGGAATACTGAAAAACGAGCTAAATGCAAACAGTGTCTTCTACAATTCAAAATAAGCTCCTGATGCAACATTATGTGTCATAAAACAGCAGCATGGCTGAGAAACTAGAAGGCTAGTTTCTAGCTGCCAGTGACCATGATGACCACATTATCACATCAAAAGAGGTAGATAGGTCATTACTGGCAGGGATTAGAAAGGAAAAGGAAAACATCTTCAGGATCACATGGTTCATCCTATAATACAGGCTACATACTACAGAGCAGATGTACAGCAAACTTACATGCACAAGTATTATGAAATGCTACACGGAGTAGGAAGAAGCAGTTTCTGATCAAGGGAGAAAATGCTAGAAATTGTAAAACTCTATAGAAATATCACTAATAGTAATATTTTATTGGCACCATTCAGCTCATGTCACACCCTCAAGACTTCAAGAGGCTGACCTTCAAGTAATTTTGCTGATGTAATACATTACTCCATTGGAATCATTCTGATGGAACTGTTATTTTATCCAAGTGAGCATTCTTTCACAGCAGATCACAAACCATTAAATGCCTACTTGTTCTCTTGTCTATATACTACTATAAAATTTCCGCAAGTGCTCCAACTTATCTTTGGAAATTTGCCAAAAGAAAGAAGTTCAAAAAGGACAAGATGGCAATAAGGATCAACTATACTATGAAAATCTGGCAACATTTAAATAAAAATTTATTTAGGAACCAAACCACATTGAGTCAAATTGCAGGATGATTATTCCAGAAAATAAAAGTGTTTGAAAAAGAACAGGAAGAAAACTACTAAATAATTCCATTGATTTCTTTGAAGCCCAACTATTCAATAATCAAATTTTAATTTATTTAACAAAGATTTAGTACGTGCCCATGTCAGGTAGTGATGTAGAGATCAGAGATGCAAAGACAAGAAAGCTCAAGAAGCTTACATTTTATTGAGAGGAAGTGATATTACACAAAGACAAAGTTATTTCTAGAAAGGATACACAGAGGAAGAATAAGCTTTGTAGAGCTAACACCTGAATTCAACCTTGAAGGAAACTAGGAATTCTATCAGGAATTTTGAGTCAGAAGTAAGAAGAGAGGAAACATGGCATGGAAAATTCAAAGCATACAGATGAATTGTAGAATAGTATGTATAATAAGTAAAAGCAAATAGGACATTTTGGCAGGAATATCTCATGAAGAAGTAAAAGCAATGTTCCATAGGTTTGGGAAACTCATTTGGGGCAATATTGTAAAGGTTTTAAATGTAAGAAAGGAAAGTGTGTTTTAAGTTTTACGAACAAGGAAGTGACATGGTTAAAAATTGTGTTTTAGAAATGTAAAATTGTCTGCTTCATGGAGTTTGATCATTTGGAAAAAGCAAAGGGCTGAGGCAGGGAGACTATTTAGAAAGTTATTACAATAAACCAAAGGAGAGGTGATGAAGGCCTAAATTAAGATGATAACCACTTTATCAGACATGTTGTGAACATGTGAAGGGAGAATTAACAAGATGACAACCGATTTAGATTATGGTATGAGGAAGAATGAAGAGTCAAAGATGGCTTTGAAATGTTGAACCTAGATGGCTGAAAGGATTTAAGTGCCCTATAAAGCAAGAGGCAGATTGGGAAAAGGGAAAGAAATTGTGAAGGATATAAGAATGGAGTTGGGGGTGGGAGGGAAGAGGAGAGAAGAGAGAGGAAGGAAGAGGAGGGAGAGTAAGAGAAAGAGAAAGAGAAAAAGAGATAATGAATCAGAATTCATTATTATTTTGGAAGTGTTGAATTTAAAATACCTAGGAGAAAGAGAATTCAAAATGTTTAATAAGCAATTAGTGATGTGGAGCTGGATAGAGCTCAGGAAAAGATATTAGAGCTAGTTAGTCATCTGAATAAAGATGACAGCTGACCTTCATGGAAGCTGAAATTACCAAGAGCCTAATGCAGAGCCCAAGGATACACCTACATAGAGAAGTAAAGACATGAGGATGATCCAGGAAAAGACACAGAGAAGGAACAGCCAGACAATGTAGAGAAGATGCAAAAGAGAACAGAACACAAAGAGAAAGCAAGAACCAGGAAGACAAAGCAGTCAACAGAATTCAATGCTGCAAAGAAGGATCCTAGGATAACAAGTTTACAGTTGAAAGATCATCAAATTCAAGCCCCTCATCTTACAGATGAAAAAACCAAGACCCAAAGATATGAAATGGTTTGTCTAGGTCTTAATGACTCCAAGTCCAACCCTCTACCTACCCATCTCTTAGGATTAAGGACTGATAAAGAGGCCATTATTTTGGCAATTTAGGAAATAATGAGTAAATAAAATCTGAAGAGAGCAGATCCATTGAGTGATGAAGACAGAAGTTGCATTTGCAAGAGTCTCAGAAGGGAGGGGAGGAGAGACGAAATGAAAAGGAGAGTAGATAGCTTTTTTGAAATTCTTGACAGTGAAAAGGAAAAGAGATTGGAGGGGTATTGTCGTATGTATGTAAAATGAAGGTCTTTCAGGATGTAAGAATTGGATGATTATGAGTAATAGGCAATACTAAAAACTCAAGAAACAAGGGTATGCGTTATTTAACTAAAAGTACCTACTTCAAAATATCTTTCTTCTTCCCCTCCCCCCCAAACTGGGGTTAAGTGACTTGCCCAGGGTCACACAGCTAGTAAGTGTTAAGTGTCTGAGACCAGATTTAAACTCGGGTCCTCCTGAATTCAAGGCTGGTGCTCTATCCACTGCGCCACCTAGCTACCCCCATCTTTCTTCTCTACTGCTAAAATTATACAAAAAGAAATGATCTGTTATCATTGGAGAGCAGTCTAATCTAATATTATATGATACCACACATGGTATCATTTATGTGAGAAAAGAAAAATCAAAACTTAACTTACAAATTTTATGTAGGTATATGTGAAATCTGACTTTTTTTGGTACGAAACTAAGACTGGAAAAAAAAAAGCTTTAAGCTGACTAAGTTGTTCTAATTAGCAAACTATTAGCTTAAAAGATGTGGTTTTTTTTAAAAGATTTAGGTTTTATATTTTAATGTCAATCATCAACAATTAACAAATTTAGATTTGATTGCCATTAGATTAAAAGCCCTTTGAGGACACAAACTCTCTTTTTATTAATTGTATCCCCCAAAGTTTAGCACAATGTCTACCCACAGAGTTAGCACTTAATATTTACTGGTTATATGGGTTAGGTATATATAAATATATATATGGGAAATGGGAGTTGTAATTAGGAGAAGATTATGACCAAATAAAGTGAATACCAATGGGAGATGTAACCAAAGGTGGCAACTCATGCTCATTTCTGGGGAATTAGGCATTTTGGGGAAGGACTTGCATTCTAAGGACAAGGTAAAAGTATGCCTGCTTCAAGATAACTGTTTCTGCAAGATTGTGAATAAAAATCTTTTCCTGATTTCATCAGCAAGTAAGATGCTTGCTCTTACACCATTCTTAGCCTATCTTTGCTCCTTGCTCTCTAGATTTATTTTTCTATCATTTGTCCCCTTTTTCCCTCTCTCTACCCCCCCCAGTTCCCTTTAACACATATCTTCTGATCCTACTAGAATAAACTCTCCTTGAGGTAAAAGATTATCTTTCATTTGCCTATATTTGAATTGCCAGGATTTAGCAAAATGCTTGGTACATAATAATACTTATTGATATTACTCGACTATTTGTGAATTTTTGTTACTCATTGCTTCCTTCAAACTTTTGTCTATCACTCAGCACATAGAATAGTACTTTTCACATTATGTACACAATATGTACAGTTATAGTACATATATGTTGAATTTGAAAGTTCAACAGTTTATCTGATTCAAGACAGGTTTTCTCATTGTACTAAGTGAATTAGATAGTGAAGTATTACATTTAACATAGGTATGGCCAACTAAAGCACAGAAATATAACAAACTGTTAAGTAACTAAAAAATTTGAGAAAAGGAAATACTGGAATATCTAGAGCCACTCAGTTAAAGCTAGTCTAAAAAGATGGAATTTTTGAATCATGCATAGAAATTACGAGGACAAGAAGAAGAAAGAGTACTGCAGATGCCTGGAATAACAATTATTTGGAGGCAAAAAGAGGGCAAGTTGTTTTTGAGGGAGAGTTTGTATGGTTTCTTGGCTACTATTGAAAGATTTAGCTGGGCTGTAGTGATAGATAGGGGTTAGGCAAAAGGGAAAATGGCCTCGAATATAAAGAATCAAGTACTTTGATTTGTTAAGACAACTTAAATAGTAACAAATAGGGAGGAAAAGGCACTCCTATTTAAATTTCATCTACTCTAACATGTAAACTCATTTGACTTAATGAGATGAGGTGAGATCTTTCAAGACAGTTGTGAAAATCGAGTAAGGCTTCATCTACTTCAGAGTTTGAGTAGGCCTGAAGGACTTTTGAGCATTGATTCAAGAGCATAATTGAGTCCCCTTCCTGCTATCCTCCCATGACACAATTTCCTCCCCATTTCAATCAAATATGGGCAATTATGTACTTATTGGTCAAGTTCAATTTCATGGGCAGATCTCGAGTTTAGAATGTGAGACTCTCAACCAACGAGGATGAGGGTCAATGGTGGGAGGGGATGTTTTGCGTTAGGGAGGCGCGCTTCCTCTCTTCGATTGTCTGCTCAAAGGGTGGGGACGCCCTTCTTGTGAGAATGTACAATAAACTTTTTTTACTCTAGAGATCTCTCCAGTTTTTTTAATTAAATGGTGTTCCCTCACCATTTCCATACCACACATTGATTTGTTGAAAAGCCATTTCCCACATGGACATCACTGCTGACCAAACCAGCAGTTATCTTTAAGGAATTGCATTTGTGTTCTTCATATTTATAAATTACAACTTACAGTTTAAACAGAGTAACATTCCTGTCTATCCTGGACCCTCTTCTCCTCTCTCTCAAAACTGTCATCCCATGATGTCAATTTTCATCTCTATACAGATGATTCCAGATCTTGATATACAATCACAGTTCCTTTCTGAGTTCCCATTGTATATTACCAAATGCCTACTGGTCATTTCAAAATGGATGTTTTGTGAGCATCTCAAATCCAAAACTCCACCCCTCTTTCTGAACTTGACTATTTTTGTTAAAAGATATTACATCCTAAAAGACCTTCATTTGACGTACATACAACAATACCCCCACCCAATCTCTTTTCCTTTTCGGTCAAGAATCTCAAAAAAAGCTATCTACTCTCCTTGTTTTCATTTCGTCTCTTCTCCCCTATCTTCAGAGACTTTTTGCAAAAACAAATACACAACCAATCTTCCTGTAATGCAAAATTAAAATCTTGAAGTCAAGGTCAACATTCGTTTGTCTCACATTTCTTCCATTTGTCCCACTTCTCTGGATTAAAGCAATAGTCTTGTAATCTGTCTCCCTGCTCAAATATCTTTTGAGCTTAACACATACTCCATATAGTTGCCAATTTTATATTCTGAAACTATAAGTCTGACCTTCTTTGCTTAATAAACTCCCAGTTGCTCCCTAGAATCTAGAAGACCAAAAGCAATCTTCTTCCTAATGTACATCTGTAGTCTTTTAGAGGCAATAAGTCATGCAAGGAATACCCTTTCTCATTACTCCCTAGTTTCCTTAAAAGATTAGTTCAAATGGTGTCTCCAAGAGAAGGTCTTTTTTCATTCTCCCAGTTTCTGTATCCCACCCATTACCCTATTATATCAATAATTATATATGTACATAATATCTCACTAGAGTTGCTGTAAGCTCCCTGAACATAAAGCACTATTTATATTTTTGTTTTTGAAAATAAATGGGCTATAAAACTGTGAATATCCTTTGACCCAGAAGTGCCACATCTGGGTCTATATCCTGAGGAAATCATAAAGGAAGGGAAAGGATCCACATGTACAAAAATGTTTCTAGCAGCTCTTTTTGTGGTAACAAAAAACTGGAAAATGAGTAGATGCTCATCAATTGGAGAATGGATGAGTAAGCTGTGATATATGAAGGTAGTGGAATATTATTGTTCTATTAAAATTGATGACCAACCTGAATTTAGAAAGGCCTGGAAAGATTTACACAGAATGATGCTGAGGGAAACAAGCAGAACCAGGAATGCATTGTACATAATAACAGCAAGAATGCGCAATGATCAACTATGAAAGACTTGTCTCTTCTCAGTGGTTGAGTGACCTAAAACAATTCTAAAAGACTTGACAGAAAATGCCATTTGCATCCAGAAAAAGAACTATGGAGATTGAATGTAAATTAACACATACTATATTCACTTCTTTTTTCTGGGTTTCTTTTTCTCTTCCATGGTTATTCCCTTTTGTTCTGATTTTTCTTTCCCAGCATGATTCATAGAAAGAAATGTCTTTTAATAAATGTGAAGATTAAGTTCATGAAACACTTTTGGATATGCTCAAAATGGACCTTTTTTACTTGATTATGCATATTTGTTACAAAAATTTAGTTTACTTTTGAGGAGAGAGGCAGAGGGGAGAAAAAATGATTAAGAGAGAGTCAATTTTTAAAAATATCTTTTGCTACTTCTCCCAGTAATTTCCCAATATATCACCAATTATGAAGGAAGCCTTCCTTAAAACAATGGAAAGCAATTAAACAAAAACCCATAAGAGAACAATCATATCCACCATTCTACATTTCTATTTCCCCAACACTCTATCAAAGGACAGATTGTATGTTTAAGTTAGAGATTTAGAAATCTGTTCCTGATTTTGACCTGGAAGAAGGAGCTTAACCTTTAAACACTAGCTTAACCCTATCATTTTACAATCGAAGAAATTAAGTTTTGAAGAAACTAAGCCCCAAGTATTACAAAGATAACAAAGTGACAGAGCAGGGATACAAATTCATATTCTCTTGCTCCAAATTCAGTGCTTGTACCAGAACCTTCCTTTTCTAGAAGGAAGGTTTAAATTGAGTTTTGTTGTTTTCACGAATTACTGCTGAAATAATTCCAGGTGCTGTTTTTTATTGGTTTCTTGCTCAACCTTTATCACTTTATACAAATCTTTTCTCAAAGTCTGTTTCATCAACATTTCTCTTATTTATACTTCCTTATGGCATGGCAATATTTCATTACATTTATATATCACAATTCCTCCAGCTATTCATCAATTTGCTCATACTTTGAAAAAATATTTGTAGAATACTTAGCACAAAGTTTGAAACATAAAATGCCTATCCATGCTGACATCCTATGTTATTGTTGCAATCATTGTTAGTATTATTAGTAGCTAGCTTATCTATAGTACTTTAAGGTTCCTAAAATGCTTTACATTTATTATCTCATTTGATCTTCATAACTTTGTAAGGTAGTTAACTATTATTATTACCATTCTCATGAGAAATAAGAAAATTAAAGTTTGAGGTCACACTACTATTAAGTGTAGGAAGAATGATTTGAAGTCAGGAATCTGGCACTCTGTCCACAAGTCAATCAACTAACATTAAGTGCCTAATATGGACTAACATTGATCCTAATATTGGACTCCAGGGTCCAATCCCTGAGGATACAAAAAGTAGCAAGAAGACAGTCCCTGCATTCCAGGAACTCATAATCTAACAGGAGAGACAACAAACAATATATACAAAACAAGCTATGGAGACAATGAATGTAATTAACAAAGGGCAGGCACAAGAATTGGGGTTGGGAAAGATTCTCTGTGGTGCTAACTGGGATCTAAATGAAGCCAGGAGCAGAGCATTCCTGGCAAGGGAGACAGCCCCCTCTCAACCCCCCCCAAAAAAATTCGCATGGAGACAAAAGATTGAGTGTCTTAGTAGTGGGGAGTAAGGTATCAGAGACCAGAAAGATTACAAAAGGCCAAAGAGAGGATTTTGTATCTATTGTTGGAGACAATAAGAACGCACTAGAGTCTATGGGAGGTAGGGATATTTTCCATGGTCAGATCTATGCTTCAGAAAAATCACTTTAGTGGCTGAATGAAGGAAGGATTGGAGTGGTAAAAGAACCTTGGTCGGCAGAACATGCTCCGCTCCGCTCCGCTCCCCTCCCCCCTTCCGCCAGCAGACTACTTCGGTAATCAAGGTATAAGGTGATGAGGGCCTCAACCAGAGTAATGGCAGTGTCAGAAAGAAAAGCAAGCAGACTGAAGAGACACTGCAAAGGTGAAATCTGACAGACCTTGCCAACAGATTGGATTTGAAGGGGTGAGAAACATTCAGTATCATGCTATTTTCTACAGTAATAGGTAAGTGCATAGGGAAAAGGATTTAGGAGAAAAGATCATGACATCCATTTTGAACATAATGAGTCTAAGATATTTGCTGGACATCCACACAGTCTGAAAGGCAGTTGGAAATGTGAGAGAGGCTAGGGCAGGGTAGGCAGATATGAGAATCATCAACAGAGATTGTAATTAAATCCATAGGAGAAGAATGCCCAGGGAGGAATCCTAGGGGACACCATTGTTAACGAGTATGAAGGAAAAGATGAAGATGGGTAGGAGAAGAATTAGGTGAGAGTAGTTTTGGTAACTCAGAAATTATCAGCAAGTCAGTTTGAGTGGAATTTGAAGGCTGAAAGCCACACTGTAAGGGGAGAAGGTGGAGGCATCTATTACAAAGTTTAATCACAAAGACAGGCTAGCTGGAGGGTGGAAGGAACAATTAACAGTTTTTTTTTTTTGGGGGGGGGGATGAGAGAGATATGGGCATGTTTGTAAGCAGAAGGAAATAAACCAGGAAACAAGGACAGATGGAAAAAGGTAAAGAAAGCAATCTAGGAAACTCCTTTGCTTTGTTTTGCAAAGGAATATAAGGTGACATTATGGAAGGTTCTTGGAGGAAAACAAATCATAACAAACAAATCATAACCTTTAACTATCTTTGCTTTGTGTGTATAGTGTATAACCTGTGATTTATATATTATGGGAACGACTATCTCTACTGAATGAAAAATTTTAATTGTTATTCTTTGCATATAAGACAAAAGGACTAACTTTTTAAATAACACAACTATGACTTATAAGGAAGGAATCATAGTCATCACAGGTCAGTCATCAGTCTGGATGACTATTTGAGGATGTTGTAGATGGGTATTACTTTTTCATTTATCTTAGGTATCATAATCATAGAAATTTTGAAGCAACGATTCCTCAATTCCCCCATCAACAGTTTCTAATCTTATTCTTATTCTTGCAAATATTTTCTGTATCATATAACTCAAATTATTTCCTAAATAAAGCATTATATTATATACAAATTTCTCCTTTAATTTCACTTCCATCATTTGGCTATGCCTTCCATCTGTAGTGTGGAGGAGAGGAAATCAAAGCTGATGGGACTTTAAGCCTTAGAAAGAGGAAAGATACTGTTGCAAATTTAAAAAAAAAAAAAAAAAAAAAAAAAAAAGAGGGGAAAGCAAATGGGCTTATTTTTGAACACTACTTATTGACAATGAGTTGTTACTAAATTTTCTAGGTGAATATAAACATGAAAAAATTAGCCTGGAATTCAAGGCAAATGCTTAGTAGGTACATGAATACAGTTACATGAATAAAGACAGAAAAATGTTGAGAGCTAGGTCAATTGTCCCCACATGTTAAGGCAAGAGGAAAAAGAGTTCATAAACTAGCAGATTTAAAACACTGAGTCCTGACATTTATAAATAATGTGTTCGGATCTATGTGTTCAGATTGCCAAAATATAAAAAGTCACATACAAAGAAACTCCTCAAAAGGTGGAAACAATTTTTTATTTATCTCTAGAGCTCCAACACTGCAATCATTTAAAAAAATAAAATAAAAACCGAAAACATTTGAACCTTATTGACATAAAATTCTGTAGCTATCAGTTCCTATCAAATACATTAACTGCCCAAGACAGTATTTTGCATATGTAAGTATCTAATAAATGTGTGTTGCCTTGAACTGCCTAACCACAAATTACTGAATATACAGATTATAAAACTTAGTGATTTCTAAAGTTAAAATCTTAAGAACTTTCAAGCATCCTCTCTAATCGTTTAATTCATGGTTTATTACAAATGGATAGAGAAAAGGGTAGACTAATATATATATATATACTGCCTGTTAATAATTCTCCCCCCCCCCGGGTTAAGTGACTTGTCCAGGGTCACACAGCTAGAAAGTGTTAAGTGTCTGAGACCAAATTTGAACTCTGGTCCTCCTGAATTCAGGGCTGGTGCTCTATCCACTTTGCCACCTAGCTGCCCCTGCCTGTTAATAATTTGCAACAATATTCATTCTCCAATCATTTTATGGAACCCTCCCTATGTTTTCCATTTTAATGGAGTGCTTTGTACTTTTAGAGAATTTTTAAAATTGATGGCTCTGCTTAATTCTAAAGAAGCACTACCAAAAAAATTAACCTTAAACATTTTCCTTGGAACTCTCAAATTCATCTCAGTTTTTTCTTTTCTTATAGTGCATAAACCATCCAAGCATCATAGAGTTTATGATGCTTAATTCCTTCTCCCTGGGCATTAGATTTGCCAGAGTGTACCAGATAAATACCTGCAAACATCCAGCAACTAGTTGCTGAATGACTGACATGAGATATTCCTCCTTTCTAAATGGCACAGATAATGGTAATTTCTGGATAGAACAGGAGCTATAAACTCTTTGCTCCAATCACATAATCTCTTCCCAGATGGTTCCATAAGCAACATAAATATGAATATGTAATCTCTGCACTCTCTTTTGGGGAGAACTAGTAAATTACAATTATAGTCAACTGGTGAAGATGATACTGGAAGAGGAGCAAGATGAAATATTAAAAAATATAAAAAAAGTGCTCCATTCACTACAAAATGATAGCTCAATTAACAAATCACTTAATCTAATTTGGCCTTAATATCCTCATCTATAAAATGCAAAGAGGACAGAGGCAATCAAAAGTAGTGAAAGAAATCCAGTTCTACACCAAATAATTGAAACTCCACTGTCACTGGTCAAAGAAAATGGGCTTCCAACAAGGTCCTCAAAGTCATCAAGTACAAACCTCATAACAAGTAAATAAACTGTGCATGCCTTTTGATCCTGTGACATTGTCCTGGATATATATCTCAAAGAGATTAAAGAAAAAAAAAGGAATCATATGCACAAAAACTTATAGTAAACAACTGGAAACAACAGTTGAAACCATCAATTGTATATTTGAATAAATTATAGTATTAAAATATAATGAAATATTATAAGATGTTGATGATGATTAACTATAAGAATTCATGATGAGACTGATGGGCTCAGAAATTTGAGATTTGTATGAAGTGATTCATAATACAGTAGAACTAAAACAATCTTTACAATTGTTATATACAGCACTGTTTGGAAAAAAAAAAAAAAACAGCGAAAAACTTAAGAACCAATAGGTTATATCAAGGAGACACTAAAACTACCTTTCCTCATCTTCACCCTGCTGCCCTGACACCTAGTTTTTTTTACATTTTTTTTTCTCTGAGAACTGTAATGAAATCACCATAATCATTGCTCTTGGAAAGTGTTGTCTTTGTGATTTAGGATTATAAATTTAGAACTGCAAGAGTTGATAGTCAAAGAGTTTGCAACTTTCCCATTTTACTAGCTAAAAAAAAAAAAAAAAAATCTCAGCTAAATAAATCCCAGAGACAAAATAACTTGCCCAAGTTCACATCACTATTGAGAATGAGCCGTGATTTCCCCAGCTGTCTTACTTGGCTAACACACTACTCTGTGTTATATCCAGAATAAGAATGCAGGTACCTTCTGGGGCAGGGACTGTTAACTTAGCCATTTCTTTTCCTAGCACATAAAGACAATAAGTGCTTCACAAATGCTTCTTATACAACTATAATTCACTTATGACTCCAAAAGATTGATGATGTACTATGCTTTTCATTTTTTCTTAGCAGAGAAATAATGAAGAGGAGGTATAGAATGAAATCTCAAGAACAATACATGTATTTATTTTGTTTGACCATGCTTCTTCTATGGGAAGGTCTGGAGTTTTTTTTGTTTCTTAGTGGGGTGGAGGTGGGATGGAATGAAAAGAGGGAGGGGTAGTGATAGTGCTGAAGGGGAATGAGGAAGGAGAGAGAGAGGGAGAGGGAGAGGGAGAGGGAGAGGGAGAGGGAGAGGGAGAGGAAGAGGGAGAGGGAGAGGAGGATATATATATATATTTATAATATATAATTTAATAATTATTGATGGGAAAGGGAAAGGGAAAAAAGTAACAAAACTGCTTTTTTTTAAATACAGGAAAGAAAGGAAATTCAGAGTTCCAAACTAAAACAAGTAAACAGGAGAATGCTACAATCACTGTCTTAAATTTAATATATATTTTGATTAAATGTTCACACACACTTTTTTTTTTTTCAGTTTTTCTTTGTATGAAGTCCATAGCAATAGAATAGGAAAAAATTTGTTTCTTTAAACATCTTTACATAGTTCTCAGGTGTTATAATTTTTTATAATGAGATTTTATTAATAAAATAGTATCTGAAATAGAAAAGTAACTAAAAAGCCTCAGGGAACATTAACTATTAATCAATAATCCACAATTAGCTAAATTAGCTAAAGAATTAGAATAAAATAGATTTGGAGCCAAAAAGAACCTCAGAACTGCTTATCAAGTTCAACACCCTAATTTTTCAAATGAGGAAATTGAGGGTTAGAGAAGGCTGAATTAGAATTGGTTAGAATTAGGTTAGAACTGTCTAAGAGTCACCAACCTAAAAAGTGTCAGAGGCCAGATTTGAACTAAGATTTTCCAGGATTTACATCTAACTTTAACTTTTATAACTTTAGACATACGTAATTTGACTAAAAAGTTGAAAGAGTACAAATTCCATTACATTTGTATGTTGATTAACAAAAGATTTGTTTCAGTAGACTGAAAAGTCATTCAACTTCTCTTCTACACCAACTTACATTCCATGCTGATGGACAACGACCTAAGACCAGAAATGAGAAGGAAAAAAGCAGGAAGGATTGCTTTTATATAATGCTTTTAATGACCCCTTAAGTTTCCCTAAATAAAGTCTAATTTTTTAACATAAAAATTCTTCTAAGGATATTACAGGAGTAATAGAATAACACACGTTTCAACAACCTGATTGCAAGACTATCTAAAAGGTAAGAGGCATATTATAGAGGCAGAATAAGCTACAACTTGGTGCAAGAAAGAATTGTACAGAAGCTATATGAAGGATGTGGTCAGGGAGATAGCAAAAAAGGGATAATGAACAGACTATTCATTTGCTATGCTGGTATCCAAACAAGGTTAAGAAAGTGAAAAGAGGAAATCTGAATGTTCCATGGATTCCCTATAAAACAAGGTTTTCCAGAACATAAGAAGGTATGCTTTTGACTGGCACTCTTGAAGGGACAATCCATATTGAAGATATCACATATTCAGTAGAATACCAAAGTAACATATAGGAACAGAGCTCAATCCAAGCAGAAAAATTTCTGTAATAGTAACAGCAATGATTTGGGACAATCAGCTATATATGTTATTGCCAACAATACAATAATACATGACTACTCTAAAGAACACATGATGAAAAATCCTTTCCATGCCCAGAGAAAGAACTGATTGTGTATGAATACAGAATACTCCTTTTATGGAAACCTTTTATATAGCTTCACATGTGTCTTCTTAATGTGGGGGGGTGGAGGTGAAGATAGGGGAGAAAATCTGGAACTCAAAATTTTAAAAACAAATGTGTAACTGGGGAAAAATATTTTTAAATAAGAGTCTGGAAAGAAGATGGCTTACATGGACTCTGAGGTCATAGCTTTGAATCTATGATAATGTTTTGTCACACACACACAAAGAGTTAAACTGAAATAAGTACTGACAGTTTATCCAACCAAAGCCATGTCACACCTCTTTATCAAAACAAAAAGGTAGGTTTTATTATTTGTCCTCTAGACCCAATCAGAATAATCTAATAATTTCTTTTATTATTGTTTATAGCTTTGTCCTAGATTTATTCCAACTGTCTCCTGGACAGAGAACGAGATCAGGATAGAATCACTACCTTTCTATAGCTACAATACTGTATTGCTCAGGGTTACTGGTTTAACTAGAAATACTATACCTATTCTAAATGGTTTAGGAAAGTTGAACAATGTGGGTAAGAGGGGAGAGGGGCAACTAGGTGGTGCAGTGAATAGAACACCAGCCGTGAAGTCAGGAGGTCCTGAGTTCAAATTTAATCTCAGACACTTAACACTTCCTAGCTGTGTGACCCTAGGCAAGTCACTTAACCCCAAATGCCTCAGCAAAAAAAAAAAAAAAAAAAAAAAAAAAAAGTAGAGGGAAGAGAGGTTTCAAATACTAGCTTTTCCGCTTCATGAAGGAAAAAGAGTAATTCAGGACCTAAACATCTTCTTTCTATGTCCTCTAGGTTCATCCTTTTTTTTTAACCAAGCAGACCTGGTTCCTATAGAAAACACTGGAAGTATAATCCAGGAAAGATAAAGGTTTTCAGAAGGAACTAGGTTTCTAGCATTGTTTAATCCCTCTAAGTAGCTGGTATTAAATCTCTTTCACCTGCTACTCAGAATAGCAGAAACCACTGATAGTTTGTGATCAAACTATAAGAAAGCTATAGAACTGTGTTTGTTCCTACTCAGGACATAAGGACCTACAAACAAATGTGTGGAGTGCAAAGGAAAAAGGAAATACCTGAAAACCAAAACGACTAATAACCAACCTTCTTTCACCAATTAAGGTGCCCAGAAACTACCATGTTAAAGAGTTTGTTTGCTGACAGTTTTGCTCATTGATGGTAAAGAATTAATCTATTTTCTGCTAAGTAGAGGACAGGGACCACATCTGACAATTACTCATGGTCTTAAGACAGAGATTGGGAAAAACTGAATTCACAGCATAAAAAACTACAAAGAAATTGCTGTCTTTCATTCAGTCCTAACATAAAAGTCACTGAGACAGATTGAAAACGGGAATTCTACTATATAAACCAGTACAATTTTCTAAGTGACCTGAGGGCAATTTAATGACTAAGGTTTCTAATCCTGTTCTGTTCTTGGCTGCTGAACAAACAGACCCCATTGCCCAAAAAACAACCCAAATTTATTTAGATTTGTGTAATACAGTCTATAGAAGGAAAAGGGGGGAGGGAGAAGAAACCTAAGTGGATATAAATTAAGAATCTTTTTGCTAAATGATTTCTTTTGAATATGAATTTAATTTGATAAGTACAATAATACTATAAAATTTTTGGAGGAAAAAATTTTCAAGGTTTATTAGTGATAACACTGGAACTTTATTTGAAGTTATTCAAATAAATCACAAGCAAAGGAAGAAAAAAATCTAAACTACTTCTGCCTAGAGTGGACTGCTGTACCCACTATTTGCACATACACAAAAAATACAGGCCTGCAAAACAAATCCAAACTACTACATGAAAAAAAAAATTACACAAACAAAACTGTTATGAGTAACATTCAAGTTCTCAGAGTAAAAAATTGTTTCTAATTCATACTCTAGGCTTCCACAAAAGATTAAGACAGAGGGCACAGTTCTGTATGTCTGTATTTCCCTCAGAAGAATTCAAATAACCTAAAGAGAACAAAGACCCAATTATAGATCAACTCGGCAAATGCCAGGTCCAAAATGAGATATCAATTGGAAAGGAAGTGCCCTCGAATATAGCAAATTCATTACCCTAGGTAATTCATTTCTCAGGTGTTTTCCCTTTTTTGTTCAGGGTATCCTTTGAGAAGAAGAGGCAACTGTTCTTTTTAAAAAAATGTTTTATTGATGACTTTTTCTTACAACATTGTCACTTCCCAACAACCCCCCTTTCAAATTCTTCCTTGTAAAGACTCAATGAAAGGAACAATATATTAAAAATGAATGTGATATTAAAAAACAGATCATAAATTTAAAAATTATTTTGGGAAAAAATATAACTATTCTCCAAAGGGGGAGAAAAATAAAAAACTCTCATGTATGACAATTTGGGTCAGTTTAAAAAATAAAAAAAAACTAATCAATACCAGATGGCACAATGGAGAAAGTACTCAGCTTAGAAGTCAGAAAGACAGGTTCAAATTTAATTCAGACACTAGCATTATGACTTAACTATGTCTCAAACAGGACTATTATGAAATATTTGTAAAGTGCTTATTATTAGTGCCCAGAACACAGCAAGTTATTCAACAAATTGTTCCTTCCTACTGGCCAGATATAAAATTGTGTGTCTACTCTCCACTATATACTTCATTACCTTTCTGTTGAAATAGGTTTGGAAAATGTTTGTGGCAGCCCTTTTTGTAGTGGCTAGAAACTGGAAAATGAATGGATGTCCATCAATTGGAGAATGGTTGGGCAAATTATGGTATATGAATGTTATGGAATATTATTGCTCTGTAAGAAATGACCAACAGGAGGAATACAAAGAGTCTTAGAGAGACTTACATGAACTGATGCTGAGTGAAATGAGCAGAACCAGGAGATCATCATACACTTCAACAACGATACTGTATGAAGATGTATTCTGATGGAAGTGGATATCTTCAACAGAGAGAAGATCTAATTCAGTTCCAGTTGATCAATGATGGACAGAATCAGCTACACCCAGAGAAGGAACACTGGGAATTGAGTGTAAACTGTTTGCACTATTGTTTTTCTACCCCAATTTGTACCGTGCAAAAAGAAACTCGATTTTACAATTGTATCTAGGATATACTGTAACACATGTAACATGTATGGAATTGCCTGTCATCTAGGGGAGGGGTTAGAGGGAAGGAGGGGAAAATTCGGAAAAGAAGTGAGTACAAGGGATAATGCTGTAAAAAAAATTACCCATGCTTATGTAATGTCAAAAAACTATAATTATAAAAACGAACAAACAAACAAATAATAGGGGTACTGTTTTAAGAACAACTTTGGCCAACCAAGTCATGTAAACTATTATAAATACCCAATTAACCTCAAAGATTCTATGAAGGAAAATGCTGTTTAAATCCAGAAAGATTCTTTCTTTTTTATTATTTTGTATTGAAAGGAAACAAAAAATGCCAAAAAGAGGAAAAGAAAATTAAAATGAGAAAAAATTTTAAATGAAACAAAAAAAAAAAAAAAAAAATAGGTTTGGAATACTTTACTGGTCATTTCAATGATCAGAATTAAATGTTTTAATCTTATTGCCCTATACTGCGATCAATACACAAATTGATGACAGTACAATAAATTAATTACTGGCCATCTGGTCTAAACCACTAATTTTATGGATAAGTTAAAATTACTTAGAGACTGAATGTAAAACAACACATGTCACTTTTTTTTTTCTTCTGGTTTTTCTTTTTCCTTTCATGGTTTTCCTTTTTGTTCTGACTTTTCTCTATGAACATAACTCATAAAGAACTATGTATTTTTTTAAAAAGCGTATATGTACACTTTAGAGTGTACATGTATAATCATAAAAAATAAAACAATAATTTTATATATATATATTCTCCAAGTATTCCTTAGTCATATTTGGCAATTTTTATGGTATACTTTTTTCATATTAATATCACAATTTCTTCAGCTAATCTTCAATTAACAAAAAACGACTTGTCTTTCAATTCTTTGCTAATAACAAATGTTGCTTTAAATATTTTTAATGAGTTCTTTGGAGACTACACCTAGTAATAACATAAATGATTCAAAACACACACACACACACACACACACACACACACACACACACACACACACACACACACACACACACACACACACAGTTTAATGACTTAATTTAGAATAATTAGAAATTTCTAAAAGAGTTGGACCAACGTACAGCTCCACTAACAGAATACTAGTATCTTGCTAAGATATTAGCTGTGCATAGAGAGCAGGGGACATAGGTTAAAAATGTCCTGGAGTGAGAAATGACTCAGCAATTGACTCAAAATGGGTGGAGAATAACAGAAAGTCAAAGCTGACTGTGGTTGTGTTCCTGGGTAGCCTTGAAAGAAATTGGGAAGTTAGAAAGCAGAATGGATTTGAGAGAAAAGATAATGAGCTCTGCTTTGGGTATTTTTAATTGGGCCAAATTATTAAATTTATTAAATTCGGCCATAGAGAACAAGTACACTAAGCAGGAGTTCAACTATCATTTCTTATATCCTTTGTTAGGATAGTATCAGGACTTTTTAAGTCTACACAACAGACAGGAGATTCAGTCATTTCTAAAATGTTGCACATATTCCCTCCTGCTACAAAAACTTAATCTCTTCTAATTTTTTTTTTTCAAGAATACCTATGACCCTGGTTCACAACTATGTTGTTATGCTTGACTCCTTCATTCTACATAGCCCAACCACCTGCCAAGTCTTAAAGATTTCTGTATCAGCCGCACCTCTCTTTATTTACCCCATCTTAAAATAGTTCAGATCCTCAAAAGTTCTCATCTGGAATATTACAAAAGACTTTGAAACAGGTCTTCCTGGGTGAGGTTTATCTCTAACTATCCAACAGTACCCGTCTAACATGCAAAACCCTTGCTCAATAAATTCCAGGGGCTCCCTATAATTTTTAAAGCACTCAGCACAGTACCTGGCTCCTTGCATTGTTGGTGGAGTTGTGAATGGATCCAACCATTCTGGAGAGAAACTTGGAACTATGCTGAAAAAGTTATCAAATTGTGCTGGGCTTATATCCCAAAGAGATCTTAAAGAAGGGAAAAGGACCCACGTGTGCAAAAATGTTTGTGGCAGCCCTTTTGGTAAAAGTGGCTAGAAACAAAATTGAATGGATGCCCATCAATTAGAGAATGGCTGAATAAATTGTGATACTTGAATGTTATAGAATATTATTGTTCTCTAAGAAATGACGAGCAGGATGATTTCAGAGAGGCCTGGAGAGACTTACATGAACTGATGCTGAGTGAAATGAACAGAATTAGGAGATCATTTATACACTTCAACAACCACACTATATGAGGATCAATTCTGATGGACATGGCTCTCTTCAACAATGTGAGGATCCAAATCAGTTCGAACTGATCAGTAATGAACAGAACCAGCTACACCTAGTGAAAGAACACTGGGAAATGAGTGTGGACTACAACATAGAATTTCTACTTTTTCTATTATTGCTTGCTTGCATTTTTGTTTTTCTTTCCAGGTTATTTTTACCTTCTTTCTAAATCTGATTTTTCTTATGCAACAAGATAACTGTATAAATATATATGCATATATTGTATTTAACATATACTTTAACATATTTAACATGTATGGGACTACCTGCCCTCTAGGGGAGGGGAAAAGCTGGAACACAAGGTTTTGCAAGAGTCAATGTTGAAAAATTACCCATGCATATGTTTTGTCAATAAAAAGCTATTAAAAAAAAAAAAAGGAAGTAAGGATTTTGGTTTTATTATTCTTTGTATCCCTAAAACCATAGGATACAAGTGGTTTAATTACCAATTTTAGAAAGGCTCAGCACCTCCTACTCTTATCCACAGTGATCTCTCTCCTCTTTTTAAACTACTATGGTACTAAATCTGTATTTTAGTATTTTAATTAACACAAAATTTCAGAATTGATATATTCTTGTAACAGAGATGTTCTATATACTTCATAGGTTAAAGTTCTCTCTATTATAGTTATCTTTGAATCTTTGAAAATCACATCTTTAATTATTTTTACATTTTACCACAATGCCTAGCATAATTCTGAGAAATGAGCACATATTCTAATACTTCTTGAATGATTAATCTATATCAGACTTCACAAGATTTAAGATATACCTACATATAAAATACATTTCAAATGAATTATCCCAGAGAATAATCTTTTATCACAGTAACATTAAACTAAAGAATGCAATACTAGTTGCTTTACTTTAACATTATTTAAAGGCACAGAAAAAATTTTTAAATACTAACTTTAATTATATAACCCCAACTTCACCTTAGAAGTTTTTCTGAATTACAAAGTTAGAAAGAAACAAACATGGTGGAAATTAGTATGCTAGAGAAACTATATTGTTAAGTTTTCTGTAGCATTTTATCATGTTTTTGAGAGCTTACACTTCTTTCGAGGGCTTTCTGTTCATATGTGTCTATTAGGGAATAGCTAATTTTTTTTTATATCTATTTAACGATGTATGTATCTGCTTGACTCGGTAATAGTGTTACCTAGACATATACCCCTAAAGTTGTCACATATTGAATCAATATATACAAAATATTTATAGCCAATTTTTTGTTGCAAACAAAGAACTGGAAACAAAGTGAATGCCCATTAAGTTAAATATATCTGTAAGCATTTATTAAAAAGCAAAGAGGAGCAATTTTTGGTACTACCATGTTAAATTATATACACATGTATATATGCATATATTTTAAAATATTAAACTGTATATTTCATCATTTCATATATGGTCTCACTTCACTCTCATCCCAGTTTATGGAAAGTTTGAATTGGAATTATTGCAACTAGATGACTTTTTTTTCCCCTTGAAGAAGGTAAATCTCATTTTATAGTCAAAATGCAATGGGGAAAATTCAGAAATTCATTTTACAGAACATATTTCATACATAAAATTACATGTAATTATTATCAGAAATACCACTGTCTATTAGATAATTAAAATTATACTAAATAAATTAATAATACTGCTTTCCTTATTAGATGGAAACCAATGACCCATTCACCAGTTAAAATCTATGATTCATTACCCAGATAGCTATTATAGATGACAGGTGCTATATGACCTGGGATCTGGAAGCAAATATACACTTCCCCAGGGAACCTCCTGGCAAACCATTTTGGAACCAGAAGTTCTTAATACAACACAAGGAGACCAGAGTTCCTGATCCCACAGAATGTCAGGATATTCAACTGTTTTTTTCTATCAGAGCTGTCTACCTCCTGGGCCCTTTGGAATGAAAACCCTGAAACAATGCCCAACCATATCACAGATGGAGAAGGTTGGCTGTGTATAAGAAGATCTAGAAATTTTCCCTTTTTGGAAATCAAGGCTTAGAACCAAAGAGAATAGGTTAATAAATTTCCATCAGAAGACAGGAAAGATTCCTCAAGCACAGATATTTAAAACAAAGAGAAACATCTCATAGAACAGAAAAAGTTCAGGATTGTCTGTTGTATCACAACCAAAGCATAACTCTACAACTTGACCACTGAAGAGCTTGCCCAACATGATAAAAGCACTACGAAATATTTTACCTCCCTAGAAACAAATTACAGGGACCTTTTCCTGACATTAACTGGCAACTCTATTTATTATCCATAAGAAATTTTGGGTCTCCGTTTCAGAGCGGAGAAGAAAGTCTGTGATCAGTAAACAAGAAACAGTGATGCTGATAACATTTCCAGGGTACACAGAAGTACTAACTCACATTGTGGTTGCAGTAAAACAGGGTACCTGGTCACAGTTCCAGGATGCAAAGGGAATAGGGTCATAAGTAAAGACCAGAGCCCAGACCAGGAGAAGTAACCACATTTTTCCTCATATCACATCACCTTGTTAGCATCAAAAACTTGAAAGCAGCAGCATAAAAAAAGCCTGGAACATGCCTTCCCCACAACCCCACCAGGTGAACAAAGCCCAACTTTAACAGAAAGGTTAAAATCAAGAAATAAGCTGTGAGGAGCCTAAGCAGAAACTCTCTCTACCCACCCACCCCCAAAAACATGACTACTGAAAACTTTTATAATGTCTGGGAAGACAAAGACATAAACTTAAAAGAAGACAACAATATGAAAATAGCTACAAGGAAAGCTTGAAAGAAAATATGCTAATTAAATCCAAAATCAGAAAGAATTCCTGGAGAGTTCAAAAGAGATGAGTAGTAGAGAAAAAATTATAAAAATAAATGAGAATATTTCTCCCCCTTTTATCTTATTTTTTTGCATAGCATGATAAATGTGGAAATATGTTTAGAAGAATTGCACGTGTTTAACCTATAATGGATTACTTTCTGTCCAGGAAAGGGGACAGGATGGAAGATGGGGAGGGGAGAGAAAAACTTGGAACAAGGTTTTGCAAGGATAAATGTTGAAAAACATTTTTTTTTCTTTGCGTACATTTGAAAAATTAAAAAAAAAAAAGATTATATTACAAAAAAAGAAATGAGGGTGATGCAAGAAAATTTTGAAAAGAGAATTAGCAACTGGTTAAAAAAGAGACACCAAAAAATACAGGAAAAAATTATCTTTAAAAAGTGAATTGGCCTAATAGTAACAGAGGCACAAAAACTCACTGAAAAACTGCTTAAAAAGCAGAACAGGTAAAATGGAAGTACAAAAGCTAACTGAAGAAAATAATCTCTTAAAAATCAGAACGTGGACACTAATGACCCCATGAGACTTAAAACATTAACAGGATAAAACAGAAATTGAAAGAATCCACCAACCACTTCATTCCCAAAATGAAAACCACCAATACTACAGCTAAATTCCAGAGCTGTCAGTTCAAGTAGAAAATATCAAAGGCAGTCTGAAAGAAACAATGTAAATATCATAGAGTCAATCAGGATAACATAAGATTTAACAGCTTTTACATTAAAGAAGCAAAGAGCTTAAAATATGATGGTCCAGAAGGCAAAGGAATTAGAATTACAACTAAGAATCACCTACCCAGCAAATCTGAGTATAATCCTTTAGGGGAGAAAAATGGATATTTAATTAGAGGACTTCCAAGTATTTTTGATGAAAAGCCTGGAGCTGAATAGAAAAAAATGACATTCAGACTCAAGATTCAAGAGAAGCATAACAAAGTAAACAAGAAAGAAAAATTATAAGGGATTTGATAAGTTACACTGTCTAAACTCCTACATGGGAAGATGATACTTTTATAACTCTTTAAGAACTTTACTATTATTAAGGCAGTCAGGGGTTTAGCTGACAAGTTAAGAGAAGGTGGGAGAGGTAAAATGGGAAAAAGTTGACTCATATAAAGGAGGCATACAAAGAAGAGCTTTTATAGTGGAGGGAGTAATAGGTGGGGCAATGCTTGAACCTCACTCTCAGTGGAATTGGTTCAAAGAACAAAGAATACACACACACACACACACACACACACAAAATCAGGGAGAGAAGATGGATAATATTGAAGTAGATAAGAGCCTGGGGGGGGGGAGGAAAAGATGGGGAAGGAATAAGCAGCAAGGCTCTGAAATGGGGGAAAAAGGAAGAAAGGAAGGTAAGGTAGAGGGTGGATTGGGAGAGGTAGTACTTGAAAGCAAGACAAGAGTTTTGAGGAAGGTCAGGATAAAAAGAGAAAGAAGGATTAATAGAAAAACAGGACAAAGGGAAATGCAGTGGTCGAAAACATGATCTCAGACAAGAGAAAAGAAAAATTAGGCCTAACTGAGAGATAACTGGGAAAAATACATTTTTCTAAAAGTTATCATAGATAATAAAGTAATATTTTTTAAAATTTTTTATTATTATATATATATATATATTTTATAATATTATCCCTTGTATTCATTTTTCCAAATTATCCGCCCCTCCCTCTATTCCCTCCCCCCGATGACAGGCAATCCCATACATTTTACATGTGTTACAATATAGTCTAGGTACAATACATGTGTGTAAATATAATTTTCTTGTTGCACAATAAACATTAGAATCCGAAGGTACATGCAACCTGGGCAGACAAATATTAGTGCTAACAATTTACATTCACTTCCCAGTGTTTCTTCTCTGGGTGTAGCTACCTCTGTCCATCATTGATCAACTGGAAGTGAGTTGGATCTTCATAAAGTAATATTTTTTAAACTCTCTGATAACTTCCCAAATTCTTTTCTCATTTTCCAAATATTTAGGAAACTAAAACTATTAAAAATAAGAGCCACTTTTCAACAATGAGGTGATTCAAGGCAATTCCAATAGACTTGTGATGGAAAGAACCATTCGTATCCAGAGACAGAACTATGGAGACTGAATGAGGATAGTATTTTCACCTTTTTTGTCATTGATTGCTTTTTTTTTTTTTTTTTTTTCCTTTTTCCCCCACTTTTAATCTGATTTTTCTCAAGTAGCATGACAATGCAGAAAAATGTCTAGAATTGCACATGTTTAATCTATATTGATTACTTGCTGTCTAGGGAAGGGAGGGAGAAATATGTACAACACAAAGTTTTGCAAAAGTAAATGGTGAAAACTATCAGCATGTATTTTGAAAAATAAAAAGCTAGGAAGGAAGAAAGAGAGGAAAGGAGGGAGGAAAGGAGGAAGAAAGGAAGGAAGAACCATTCCTCAACTATCAATTGAGGTCAAGAAATATGAATGATAAATTTCAGAAGATGAAATCAAACAGCTTTAGTGACATAGATACACTAATAAATTGTTAGTGAGATAGTGAATTAGTCCAACCATTCTGGAGAATAATCTGGAACTATGCCCAAAGGGTTATAAAACTTTCTGATCCAGCAATACCCACTACTACTAGATCAGTAACCCAAAGAGATCAATAAAAAAAGGATCTATACATATGAAGAAAAAAAAGCACTTTTTTGTGGCGACAAGGTTGAAACTGAGGTGATGTTCTGCAATTAGGGAATGGCTGAACAAGTTGTGGCATATGACTTTGATGGAGTACTATTGTAAAATAAAATTTAAAAAAAGAAGAAAAAGAAGAAGAAGGAGAATAAGAAGAACATTAAAGCACACATTAATAGCAATGTCTTAATGATGATTTTGTATACACTGGAAAGCCCAGGAATAAATGAACTTTTCCTTAATATAGTAAAAACCAAGGATAAATATCATGAGAAAAAATTAGAAATGTTTTACTAAGATCAGGGATAAAGAATTCCATTATTAAAACTATTATTTAGCACAGTGCTAGAAATGTGATATACCAATAAGATAAGAAAGAAAAATCTAGAGAATGAGCATAAACAAAGTAGTAACAAAATTATCAGCTATTAAAGATTGGTTGGTTGTTATTCTTTTTTCTAGAAGAGGATCAAAATGACTTCGCTATATTGGAGGCAAGGCACAATATGTACCCAAATATACCTAGTTTATAGGGTGAAGACTCACTATTTTTCTACAAGTGCTAGTAAAACTACAAAGCAGCTGGGAGAAATTGTGTACAGACCAACAGCTCTCACCAAAGCAAATTCCAAATGGTTACCTGACAGATTTAAGGAAATTCAGAAGGAAGAAATTACCTTAAGTTTCAAATAGTATAGATAAGGAAAGAGCTCATGACCAAAGAGGGGAAAGAGAGGACCATACAGTAAAATGAATAATTTTGCTTAAAATAAAAATTTTACCAAAAAAAATTTAATGCAGTTAAATTACAAAAGTATATAAATAGGGAGTGTTTTATAGTAAATTTCACTAATAAAGATTTCATTTACAATTTATTTGGAGAACAGATTCAAATGTAGAATAAAGAAAAGCACTATGAATGTCTGAATTTATACTCTGAAGAAATTTTTTAAAAGGATAAAAACCCATTGATAGAAAACAGTGGTAAATTCGTCATAGTGGCAAAGAACTGGAAACAAATGAGATGCCCTGGGGAAAGACAGAACTATGGTATATGAATGTAAAGAAATACTATTATGCTGTGAAAGATAATAAAAAAGAATAGCTTATATATAGGAAAATATATATGAACTGATAATGAAATAAGAATAACCAAGAGATTAATTTATATGACATCACACAGAAAATCACTTTGAAAAATTTGAATTCTGATCCATATGAACATAATTCTAGAGGACTAAAGATGAAACAAGATATCTACCTTCTTGCAAAGAGAAGATGAATTAAATATTAAGAATAAGATATATCCAAATACAATTCTTCCTTTGCAACAACAACAACAAAATTCGATTTTGCACATATATATTGTACCTAGGATATACTATAAGATATTTAATATGTATGGGAATGCCTGCCATCCAGGGGGTGGAGAGAAGGAGGGGAAAAAATTCGGAACAAAGGGGAGTACAAGGGATAATGTTGTAAAAAAAATAATAATAATAAAAATACCTATGCATATGTACTGTCAAAAAATGTTATAATTATAAAATTAATAAAATATAAAAGATATATAGTTTTTGTATATGGTTAATGTGAGGACATGTCTGGACCATCCATACTTGTTATGTTTTCTTTTCCTTTTTTGCTGCTGCTTGTCTTTGTTTAAGGGGAAGGAATGAAGTAGGAATGAAAGTAAATAGTTGTTCAAAAGAAAAGAAATTTTTAAAAAAAGTCAGGTTAGTCCCTTTAGATCCTAACTTCTGTTAGATTGTCTTGGCTATTCCTCCTAATTTTGTGACCAATAAATCTAAAGAGCCTAACACCATTCCCTATAATACTCTTCCAGAGACCTCCTGCCACAATGATTTTGAACTATTAACAACTAATATTTGATGGTATATGAATGAAATGGAATACTACTATGCTATACTAAGCTCTAAGAAATGATAGAAGTCTGGAAAGACTTAAGCATAATGAAATGAGTAGATTCAAGAGAGTAAACTATAAAAATATTATTAAAACCAAATAATTATAAAACACTTAAGAAATCTGAGCAAATCAATAATAACTGTGATTCATTCCAGAAGCCTAATAATAAAAAGTGTTACTCATCTTCTAACAGAAGGGTGATAAATTGCCAATATAATTTTTTCTGATAGTTAAAAGGTTTTTTCTCTTCATGTAGAGGAAGATGATGAGGAGAAAAAAGCTTCTTAGTGGAATCTTAAGCCTAGCTATCAAACACCACCTATGTGACCCTACACAAGTCACATAATCCTGTTTGCTTTTGTTTCTTTACTTTTTAAGATGAGCTGGAAAAGGAAATGGCTTTCATTACCAAGAAAACCCCAAAATGGGATCAGAAATAGAGGAGTGGACACAACTGATATGACTGAACAACAACAAAATCAGTTTGAAATATATTATTCATCCAAGAATAGTCTTAAATCATACTTCTATTCTATTACTAGTTCAGTAATCTGTCAAAAAAAAGATTTGACTTTGTCACCTCTATCTTTGTATATCTAGAAATCGTTTTATACTTAAAAGGTCAGTCTAGTCTAAAACAATGATACAGAGAAAACACTTGACACCTTAAATAAATGACTTTTTTAGGGAGAAATGTCTCACTATTAGACATGGGAAGTTCAAGATTAGTGTTCAAACAGTCTATATCTTTTATACCCAAAGACAACAGGATCGTGAATAGAGCATTGGAAAAGAACTTAAAAGAGTACAAACTAGAAGCAGATAGGTAGGGCATAGAGTGGACAAAGCACTAGGCCCTGAGTAAGGAAGACGACTTCAAATTTGATTTCAGATACTTGCTACTAAATCACTTAATCTTAGTATATCTCAATGTTTTCAACAGGATATCAACAGTATCTTCTTGTCAAGATTGTTATGAGGTTCAAATATCATAATATTTGTAAGGGACTTAGCATGGTAGCTGACCATATATAGGCACTTAATAAATGCTCATTCACTCCCCTTATTCTAACTTCTCTCATTTTACAAATAAGAAACCTGAGGTCTCAAGATTCTGAGACAAGTGTCTTGGAAAAAGTCACAAAACTAGTGAGAGGAAGAATTTCGACAACTCCCCTTCCCCATCAGACTCCAAATACAGTGACTTTAGTAACACTACTTCCTATATCATGGTAAGAGGAATATGGCTTTGTTTCATGTTTTCCCTTTGATCCAGGAGTTCTGTGGTACTACCCACATTTTAATTTTATTCATGTCTTGGCACATCCTATGACAAATATTCTATCTAGAAAAGGGTCTTGGATGAATGAAAAAGGACAGTGAGAAACTAGAGTTGACCAAGGTTCTTCCAGAGTATTTTCAAAGTAAGTTAGGAGGAGAGAGGGCTTTCATCACATGGACCAGAACACACAGTGGTCTTCAAAGACCAACTAATCCAAAGCCCTTATTTTATAAACCAAGGGAAAGTGATTTAGTTTGCATCACATAGCTGAGTGTCAGAGGCAGGATTTCAATGGAGGTACTCAACTCTGTTCTTTCCACTAATTTCAACTTTCAACTATAGCAAAGCCTGCCTCCCCAACTTTATTGAAGAACCGCTGTTGGCTTTTCTTACCAGAAAGATCAACTATTTATCAATCAATAAGTCTACAATATATCAGGCAGGTCCAGTATAAGGTAGGCTCTAGAGACACAAAAAGAAAAACTTGTCAATCAAGTAGCCCTCTGCCTGAGGGCTGGGGTCGACCTGACCCCCATTACCCCTTTCTCCTTCATCCACCAACCATTCAGGTGAAGAAGCATCAGAGTGAAGCACCACTCTATTCCCTATGTAATATTCCTTGAAGACAATGTGGGACCTTATCTACCTGCCATCCACCATTATTACCCCTATGGCCTCTCCAATTTCTTTCCTAAAATAATCATCATTTAGGAGATAACATGTCCTGGTTTTCTCTCTACCCTCCTCCCTCTCTCTTACCCCTTTCCCCCTCAACTCTACACTAACATGTCCCAATACAAATGTTTGTATACCTCCACTGTACCCCCTCCTCTGGAATTCAATAATGAAATAATTTCCCTTTATCCTAGATTCCATCTCTCATGCATTTTCCATCTATTGTTCCTCACTGAGCCTCCCATTCACAATTCCCATTATTAACTACACTGTTCCTCAAAGAGGACTCAGAATACCCTTTGCTCCTCATTCAAAATTCCAAACATGCCTTCTACCTTTTTCACCTGGTAACCTTTTCTCCTTTGAAGTATACTCAATCAAAACTTTCCTATTAACAAAAAATGCAGTACCTGTAATATGAGCTCCAACCCAGGTCATTCTTTCTTTTTCCTCAAGAAGTCTACCACCTATATCAGTATCCTCTTCTCAACTCTCTTGCTCTTTTACTCCATATTTCATCCATGTTCCTACTACTATAGGATTTCTTTGAATGAAAGAATACCCCAGGAACCTAATTATGGGGAAAGCATCATTTTATAAGATCTCAATACTACCCTATGGTCTCTCTGCTTGGAGGGTTGGACATGAACTCCAAATTTCCCCTTAAAAAGATTATTTATCTCATTTCTGGTCTCCAACCTTAACCCATCAGTACAGCCTTTTCCTCTCAAATACTTTGTTCCAACTCCCCCTCTTAGCCCTGTCAGCAGCTTTGACAAACCTCAGCTCTAGATTATTCCCACCATTCATGTTCTCTCCTCCTATTCATTGGTCATTGAATGAAAAGGGGAGGAAAATCTTACAATTTTATTGGCTGGGCACATAACAAATTTATCTTTATCTAATTTTGTCTAGAACTTCACTGAAGCAAGGGAGTTCTTTTATACCCAGTTATCTTTGTCACTCCCCACAGAAGCTATTCCAAATCACTTTTTCTCCTTATGCTCATCCCCTTCCCCAATACTTCTACTACCTCCTCTCCTCTTTATTTCTCTTAGCTGCTTATTAAATAACTGAAAACACTGAGATCAATTGATGTGAGTTCCCTCGTCTCCCATTCTCTCTCCTTAGACATCTTTACTTCATGTTTTCTCTTTTTCCCTAGTCCCTGACAAAAATGTGACTTTCTTCCTCTTCTAGAAACTTCAACTTTTATCAATCTATTATTTTTCTACTGATTTTAAATCCTCCTTCCAAAAGAAAACTAGAACCAGAAACAAACAAAAACCCTTTCATTAGACCCTATAACACTTACTAGCTATTATTGGTTCTATGACTCTCCTTTCCCCCATCTATCCAAAGACCTGGAAAAAATTGTCTACCTAGTTGCCCCATTGCAAGTGTCTTGTAGAAATTGATCTTGTACAAAGTTTATCATGACAGATCAGCAAGATCTGGCTCCTTCAATCTACATTTTCAACCATGCCACATCACTGCCCCTTTTTGTATATTTTACAAATTAGACAATTAGCTGTTCCAGAATTCAATATACCACAACTAAGCCTCCAACCATTTGTACTAATCCTATCCTATAACTAGAATGCAAGGTCTTTTCATTTCCTCCTTACAGAATCCTTAACTTCTCTCAAGATTATTCTCCACTCTCAAGAAGTCTTTAATGACTCACAATTGTTTATATCTTCTTCCATACTCAAATTACCTCCAATCTAAGTTATATATTCTCACACTCCACCCTTTAGAAGTTCAAATATCCCACAGAGCTAAGCAAATTTTTGCCTTTCTGTCCCAAGTTGTCAATATAGTAGGTATTTAATAGGCTTCTTTTGTCAATGTTTCTAAAATTACTTTTTCTCAGGAAATGAAAAGCATAACTATCACTCATGGGCTCTTTTTAACACCTCTTATGAACCTCACTTTAAGCATCTCAATACTGAATGTACATGCTATAGGAGGAAATAGAAATATCATCTAAGAAAATGAAATAGAATACAAAGTTTTACAAAGGTGAATGTTGAAAACTATCTTTGCATGTATTTGAAAAAATAAAATACTGTAGAGGGTCACAGTCAGTGGAGAAACTCTGGGTGAGATATAAGACCCTTCAGCCCACAGAGAACCTGCTGATAATGTTTGGTTCGGCTCCCCATAACCCCTAAGGGCTCTCAGCCTTCCTGAAAAGTCAGGGGGCAGTGACAACCTATGTTGAGTTGAAGCAGAGTGGTACCAGGTGGAAGAGTGATACCAGATGGCAAACTACATACAATAGCAAGTTGTTCATGTGGTCCCAAGTGTGCAATGTTGTTTTTGTTACATTATTTAAAGGGGAAAGCCCTTGAAATAAATGGACTCCATTTTTCCACCATCCTCTGGAGTCCTGCCTTATCACTTCTCCAGAGGAAGATATATCTTAATCACCCCGGCGTGAGGGCTCTAGAAAGCAGGATTCAATGTTTTAGTCACCCCAATGTGTCTAAAGTGGAACTCATTGCCCTTTTCTGTATTATTGTAGAGGGCAACATCATCCTCCCTTTCCCTCAGGCTCATGTCCTGGATTCCTCACTATTCAATCTGTTGCCAAGACTTGTTGATCTTACCTTTGCAACATCTCTCAAAAACACCTCCTATCTCTGATACTGCCATCACTTTGGTAAAGGCTTTCATAACTTCAAACCAAGATTACTGCAATAGCCTGCTAGTGTGTGTGCATGTTCCACTAACTCATTTTATCCTACCACTGACTACACATCAGAACCGTCACCCCCATTCAAAAGAACCCAATAATTTCTTATTATCTCTAGAAACAACAACAACAAAAAATACTATTTGTTATTGCAATCCTTCATAGCCTAGCCCCCTCTTTCCTTCCCAGTTTTCTTATACTTGACTCCTTTGGCAGGTACCCTTTGATTTGGTGACACTGGTATCCAAGCCAAATCACAAACAAGACATTTCATTTCTTAGCTCTGGACATTCTCTCAGGCTGTCCCCCACACTTGTAATGTTCTTTCTTCTTCATTCTCATCAAATTCCCTGGCTTCCTTTAAGTTCCAACTAAAATTCTATCTTCTTCTAGAAAGAACTTCTCAATTCCAATGCCTTCCCCTATTAATTATTTCCTATTTATCTTATATATAGCTTGCTTTGTATATATTTATTTGCATATTGTCTTCTCCATTAGATTGAGAGCAGGGACTGTCTTTTATCTCTTTCTGTATCCTTAAAGTAGATCATTAATAAACGTTTATTGATTTACTGATGAAGTTCCAGGAATAAAAAAACATAAGTTCAGCCCAGTCTCTAACAACTTAATCATTATCTTGTTATTCTTCAACTATTCTCTCTCAGAAATGACAGATTGTGGCCCTTAGATATAAGAGGTAGTAAGGACTCACAATGAATTTGTGTGTGTGGTTAGTAATGATAGGACATAAGATGGTGGTGCCTCCACATGACATGGTTATTTGCCATACAAATGCCCAGCTCCATCAATCACAGACATTTATTGTTCCATCTGAGACTAGATTTGAACTTAGGTTTTCCAGGTTTGGCACTCTATTCACTGTGCCACCTAGTTGCCTATTAGTATTTATCCATCACTTAGTAGGGATTTGATAGATAGATAACCCCTGAGGAAACAATTTATTGCTGTCTGTGTTCAACTCTTTTTGACCTGTGATCCATACTGTCTATGGGGATTTTCTTGGGAAAAGATAATGGAGTAGTTTGTCATTTCCTTCACTGTGGATTAAGGCAAACTGAGATTAAGTGATTTGCCCAACTAGTAAAGTCAGATTTAAACTCACTGAGAAGAGTGCTATGGCACCTGGTTGCTCAATCTCAAAAAGACACTAGAATCAAGGAGAACTAGGAAAGGTTTCCTGTACAAAGTGGAATATAAGTGGAACTGAAAGAAGCCAGAAAGGGTGTGTAAGGTATAATAAGACTGGGTGGAGAGAGCAGGAGAGAAAGGCAAGATTATGAAGAGCTCTGAATGTAAGAGAATTTTATATTTGATCCTGGAGGTCATCCATCCAGATGCACTGGAACTAAGTGAGTAGAATAGAGCAAGGGAAGGAAACTTTTTTCTGCCGAGGGCTATTTGGTCTTTTTAACATCATTTGTAGGTCATGTAAAATTATCAACTTAAAGAACTCAAGCAATTGGAATTTGTTGTCACCTGTGGTTGCCTTAAGCAGGGTCAGACCAAATGATTTCACCAGCCTTATACAGGTCAGACATTCACCATCCCTTGAGTATAGAGATGACATATGCAGAATATATTTTGCCTACAGGCCTTTGCAACTAACTGAGTATGAGGGAGAGAGTAAAAGAGTGATGAATCAAAGATGACAACAAAGTTTCAAGCAGGTCATGTTCTCAACAGTAATAACAAGAAGTAGATAAAGAAGTAAAGGAACTTGGAACTTATGTGATATCACATTTGATTAAAGTCTCCCTTCCCCTTGCATCCTGCTTGATACCATCATCTATTTTTTGATCTAGTGACAAGAAAACTATCTCTTGAGTCCAAGAATATTCACTGGGTGTCTCCTATTCCTGGAATGTTCTATATATATATATATATATATTCATTCTCATTTTCTCTCTCTCTCTCTCTCTCTCTCTCTCTCTCTCTCTCTCTCTCTCTCTCTCTCTCTCTCTCTCTCTCTCTCTCTCTCTCTCTCTCTCTCCTTCTTCTTTTTTTTTTTTTTTTTTTTTTTTTTTTTTTGCTGAGGCAATTGGGGTTAAGTGATTTGCCCAGGATCCTACAGCTAAGAAGTGTTAAGTATCTGAGACCACATTTGAACTCAGGTCCTCCTGACTTCAGGGCTGGTGCTCTATCCACTGTGCCATCTGGCTGCCCCCATTCTCTATATTTTCATTTCTACCTCCGGCTTCCTTCAAGTCCCAGATAAAATCTCAACTTCTACAAAAAGCCTATTGTTTCCTTTAAAAAAAAAAAAAAAAAAAAAAAAAAAATATATATATATATATATATATATATATATATATATATACAGAGAGAGAGAGAGAGAGAGAGAGAGAGAGAGACACACCCCGCGCCGGACCTTGCATTGTAACTGGAGGAAAATTTTGACAGCCAGTATTTCTGATAAAGGTTTGATTTGCAAGCCATGTAATTTGAACTGATTCAAATTTATAAGAATAAGAACCATTTCAGTTGATGAAAGGTCAAATGATACTAGCAAGCCATTTTCAAAGGAAGAAATCGAAGCTAGTATCAGTCACATATGATAAAATACTCTAATTCAATAATGAAGAAAAGTAAATGAAAGCAAAACAAAGAGATTCCAATTCTCAACCACCCAATTATCAAAACTGATCAAAAGAGGAAAATTAGAAAGATTTCAGGAAAACAAGTATGCCAGTGCACTGCTGATAGAGGTATGACTTGGTCCTACCATTCTAGAAAACAATTTGGAACTATTTCCAATAGTTTACTAAACTGTCCAGGACATATTCTCTCTTGCCCAGAGATATAACAACCAAGCCTATATCAGACACTAAAAAACAAACAAACCATAGGGACTCATATATTTGTGATGGCAAAGAACTGTAAACTAAGGAGATGTCTTAAATCTGAAAATCTTCTTAATTCTGAAAAATTAGTTCAGAAAAATTTTGAGAAGACTTGTATCATATGAAACAAAGTAAGGTGGATGGAAGCAGAAGAATATTCATACTATAACAACAAAAATATAAAGACAAACAAGTTTGAAATACTTTTAAAATGATGACAGTACAATGACCAACTATCTTTCCAACAAACTAATGAGGAAGCAAAGAGGTGATGGTGTGGAATAAGACATATATTTTTGGACATGACTAGTGTGGGAATTTTAGTTTTATTTGAGTTTTATTTGATATGCATATTTGTTAAAAAGGACTTTCCCCCCTTTTCCTTTATAGAGAAATCTGAATCTTTACTCTCCAGCCATAACTTCTCTTATTTAGTATTTCTTTCTGCCTCAGACCCTAAACCTAATAGTCATTATCTCCAGTTCCTATCTCCCCTCCACTATCTGTTCTTTCAGGTTATAACCATTGCTTTGGCTTCCCTTCAATCCTTGACTACATGGACAATGATAGTTCAACAATAGGCTTCTCAGCTACTGTTAAATAATTTGCCCCCTCTTATTTAGTATTTCTTTCTGCCTCAGACCCTAAACCTAATAGTCATTATCTCCAGTTCCTATCTCCCCTCCACTATCTGTTCTTTCAGGTTATAACCATTGCTTTGGCTTCCCTTCAATCCTTGACTACATGGACAATGATAGTTCAACAATAGGCTTCTCAGCTACTGTTAAATAATTTGCCCCTTTTGTTCATTAACAACAATCTTGAATCATCACATCATTTTTCTTATTTTTTCATTTTTTCTTATTCATATATTTCTACATGCTCCTGTAGAAAGCTCATTATAAATTTATGCTTTGTAATATGAATTAGATTTTCACTGCTTCATATAAACTTCTCTGACCTCCAAGAAACAAAGGAAAACTCTCATCCAAACAATTGTCAAATCTTATCCATTCTCTCTCTACAATATTTTTCTTATCTGTGACCTTCAAAATGCCTATTCTAGATTAAGACTTCACAACTGCAAATTTAGACTATTGTAAGCTTCTTATTTGATTTCTCTTATCTTCAAGTCATCTTTTACATAGCTGCCAAACTGATCTTGTTAAAAACACAAATCCTGACCATGTCACCCTACAAATAAAAAACTTTTGAGTCCTTAGCCTGGCTTTTAAACCATCTGATAACAAAGCTGTTACCCTACCCAGCCTTTTTTTCTTTTATTAATAGTACTCCCTTTATTCTTACTCTCTCTGCTATTTGCTTGCATTTTGTTTTTCTAAGTTTTCTTTTTCTTCCTTCTTGATCTGATTTTTCTTGTGCAGCAAAATTACTGTATAGCACTCCCTTTTCATGCATAGTATCTAACTAGATATTATCCATATATAATATTCTATATCTTCTGAACTTAAACATCCCCAAAATAAAATCTTTCCAGAAACACCAAAGAACACAAAAAAAGAGGTGTGCAAAAGAAAGTCATCACCTCCTTTGATTACTTCTTTTAAAAAGTACAAAACAAATTTGATATATTACTCTCAAAACTTTCTTGTCTATTGGTGCTTTCCCCTGAAGTTCCCTTTGCACTTAAAAAAAAATTCAACAACACTTTTTTTCTCTGGGACCACTTTTACCAGCTTTTTCACTCAACAAAAACTGAAAGGAAAAACAAAAAGGAGCCCTTGTAAAAACTAAATATTGTGAAGTAAAATCCATAAAGTGGTCATGTCCAAAAATGAATCTTTCTTCACCTTGAGTCCATCACCTTTCTGTCAGGAGTTGGGCAACATGTTTCATCACAAATCCTCTGGAGATATAGTTATTATTCTGATCAGAGTTCATAAGTCTTTTATTTTTTTCTTTACATTGTTTATTGCATAAACTTTTAATTTTGGTTGCTTTATTCTACATCAGTTCCCATTATCCAGGATTTTCTGAAACTATCTCCTTAGTCACTTCTTATAAGTCAACATTATATTAACACACCACATTTGTTCATCATTTTAATTCTGACTTTCTCTCACCATTTCCCTTCCCTTTTCCCACTATTCTTTATGACCAAGATATCTGATTTTCCTCTAACCTCCCCAGCATTATCTTTCTTCTTAAACATGCCACCATATCCTAACCCTTCTGGTTTCCTTGTTAGATTTGATGCATTGCTACAGCATGTTGTGTTCCACCTTCCTGTATCCGTTTCAGATAAAGTTCATCTGATGCTCATTTCCCACCCCATCCCTCCTCCTACCTCCTGTGTTTGTATATTGTTCTTCTCACATAACTCAATTAAAAGAAATAACATTTTCATCCCTCTTTCCTCCTTTTAATAGAAACATATTCTTTTAACCCTCTTCAAACATTCAGAACAATTCACCTCCAATTTCTGTTTTTCTCATTTAACTCTTCATTTCTCTTTGAAGGAACAGCAGTTCCATTTCATCCTATTAGAATGTTAACACATCTTGAGGCAACTACTTTGGATTACTTCTAGCTGGTTTATGAACAAGACAACTCTTAGCTTGGGTATCTTCTTTAGTTATTCCCCATTGCTGAAAATGTCTTCCTCCTTTGCTCCTCCACTAAACCAAATGATCATATAATCTCCCTGGTTTTCTTTAAATCCCAACTAAAATTCCTTCTACAGGAAGCTTTCTCCAACTCCTCTTCCCTCTTCATCATTTCCTTTATAAAGTTATACACAGTTTTGCTTTGTATATAATGACTTGCAAGTTGTCTTCCCTAAATCACTGTAAACTCCTTAAAAACAGGAATTCTTTTGCATCTTTCTGTATCCCTAGAACTTAACACAATCCTTAGCACATAGTAAGTGCTTTAAAAATGTCTACTGGCTGCTTGCTCAAATAAATATGCCTTTTAAGGTTGTCTCCTGGCCCATATGTGTGCATCTCAAAGATCTTACTCTGAAGTTTTTTTGTGACTTTCTTTTAGAATGATTTCAGTCCTCTTAACTGCTATGTCCAGAGTGCAAAGGTCATAGTTCAAGTCACATCATGGGTATCAAGAAATGAAGGAGGGAAGAACTGTCCCTCCTTTTAGACACACATGATGGGGTGTCTGTCTTATTCTGTTTCATTTTATTTTTTTTACTTTGAGGTCTCATTTTAACTGGGAGCTGGAGCTATGTTCACTTTAGTCTCAGAATTTCAATGAGGATCAGAAGCCTTGAGAAGTAAGGATGTCTGGAACAGAAGTTCATTCAAGTTAGAACACAAGCCTAGTTCCAAGTCCAATACCTATCATAAGCTATTTGTATATGAGTTTTATGTTTTCTGAAATAAATGATGCTTTAATCAAAGTTAATGCAACTATCAGTGGTTAAATGGAATTGAGGTGCAGGGGAGTCTTGTTACACTTAAGGGAACAACATACCATCTTCAGAAAGTCTAAACACTTCCCAATTCCCTTAAGGATTCAGAAAAATCATGAGGGTGGAAGGGTGTAAAGGTAATATAATGGTCTTCAGGCAAAAGGGTCAAGGGTAGCTAATTTTCAAGAAAGGTCTTATCTGGGGTAAAATTTTGATTTTTGTTTTTGGAGTTATTCTCTGGCTAGGACTTTTTATTTTCGATAATCCTAGACTAAGAAATAGTAGAGAAATATGGAAAAAATATTTAGATAGTGAGTATGACCTCACAAATCATTTCCACTGATGTGATTTTATAAAATTCATTTGTTGACTTTTAAGGTGCTGATGATTTTTATATTATTGAATTGTTATTCTTGAGATACCAACATATTCTGTATTGCTGAGTCCTGTTTAAGTGATGATAGTAAGCTGAACATGAGAAATCTATAATCACTAGATTGCTACTGTTTGGTAGAAATGCTAATGTTCTTTGGTATTCACATAGATCTAGACTGCTTACTTATAAGAACTGAGCTGAACTATTTATACATATATTTTATACCTCTTAAGTAAATATTTGTCATCAAAAAATTTTAAAAACAAAATGCTTCTAGTCCTTTTTTTTTTTTTTTTAAATGAGAAAGCTCTGGGTTTTGATTATGACAATTCTGGCACTTTTGCTTTTGATCAGGTGACCAACCAATGGATTCATTCAATCTTTGTTTTGTTCTCTGGTTCTAAGAAATTTGGAGACTTTTAATGTCCAGGATGGTTTTTTATCATAGTTTTTAAGTGTAATAATTATTTGGATTCTCCTTGATTTGTTTCTCATGTTATTTTCTTTTTCTTTTTTTTCTTCTTTTTTTTTTTGTTTTGTTTTGTTTTTCTGAGGCTGGGGTTAAGTGACTTGCCCAGGGTCACACAGCTAGGAAGTGTTAAGTGTCTGAGACCAGATTTGAACTCGGGTCCTCCTGAATTCAAGGCTGGTGCTCTATCCACTGTGCCACCTAGCTGCCCCTCTCATGTTATTTTCTAAATATGGGATCTTTTTCTTTTTTCAATCTCTTGTTTTTGCTCTAATATTTTTGTTGTCTCATGTTCAAGTGTTCAAGGACCCCCCTTCTGAAGTAAAAGTTTAGTGCTTTCTCTTCCAAGGTACTTATTTCTTTTTCAAAGTTTTGCCTTAAGAGTTTTGATAACTTTTCTTGGGGGAAGCACAGAGAGAGGAAAGGAATCTCTTTGTTTCTTTAGGTGTTCATGAAGTCCTTCAGAAAAATTCATTTTTTGAATTTTTGAGTATCTGTTTGCAGTTGTTATGAAGTTACTCTTTTTTTCCTTTTTGAGAATCTCTAGACACATAGTAACTATTTATACTGCTTAGTGTTTTGTTTGGCTATTATTAACCAGCTTAAAAGTTCCTGAACTGGCTCTGGGCCAGGATCCTTTTCCTCCTGGGTGGGACAGGATCATGAGCTGCTTCATTTTGCCTTATATTAACTAGGTTCTTTTGCTGCCACCTCCCAAGAGTTAAGATCTTTTAGATCTTTGAAGTGCAGAGCACCAGATCTTCAATGCTTCCCTCCAGCACTTCAAGACAGTGCTAGGTGCCTAGAATCTCTGAAGAACCTAGGCTATCCAGGTCTAAAGGTAGCCCCTCTATAAAGAATTCAGCAATTTCCAGAGACTTCCAAAGGATCTACCCTAAAGATTTTACAATTGTAAAGATGAAAAGGCTTTACTATAACTGCTCCAGGATATAGGGCTTTTGCAGGTATCTCAGTTCCAATTCTCATCAAACAGGAAGACTATTAAGCTTCTTGGAATGGGATGGCTCTGGCTTTGTCAGACTCAGAGGCCTTCTTTCCTAGGCCCATAGGCTTCCTGCTGGGTTTTTTTTTTGTTGTTGTTGTTGTTGTTTTTTCCTTACAGGTGGGGAAGGGGGAGGAAAATATCAATTACTATACTTGTTCACTGGATATTTAGACATTATTGAATCTGTTGCAATATTCACATTTTTGCTGAATAAGTGTATGGGTGCTATGTGGTCTGTCTTAGCTGGAGAGGCTCCACTAATTTTCTAATGAAAATACTCATAAATTTTCCAACACTTTCCTCTATATGATTTTAAAAATTATTTTGTCTTTGAAGTTAGTATTGTCCTTGGCTGTTCTCTCTACTTGGCAATCAAGCCCAGTGTTTGCAGGCTAAAATTTTAGCTTTGGGCTCTTTTTTCTTTATTGTTATAGCAATTGATGGTATAAGGAGATGGAAAGACCATCAGTTACAATTCATTTCATCAGTTTGAGGAGCTCCTGGTGAAGAATCTCAACCAAAATAGATCTATACATTTACTGCAATTTATAATCCTAGAGATTTGCCTGAAAAACTGAGAAGGCAAGTCGATCTATGTTGAGGAAAAATGTGCACAGTCTTTCTAAGGACAGTTCTCTATTCCATGCTGTTTCTTTTATGATTGACTTACACTACTTAAAATTCAAGAGCAAAATTATTGTAATTAGTGTCAACATTCTTTGACCACACTGCATTTTTAGGCAAAATTTTAAAACTCCCTTTTTGTCATGTAATTTTGTCTTCTAATTTTGTATTAATTTTCGAATCTGCTTTAAAGTCAATGAACTTTCTATACAAAGAGTTGATTCAGTAATAATTCATATCAGTAATTAACTATTTCTTGTTCATTAAAATATAAATTTCACTTTTCATTATGTTATTCCATATTCACCATATGTAGCACCTTTGTATTTTCTTTTAATATATGATGAGTACACAAGGTGATGAATTATACACAAGAGGCTTCTATATAATCTATATAAACAAGTCTTATGTGTGTTCTCATTCCTCACTCATGATCCATATTTTCAAATACATTTTTAATGGCCCTAGCACTGTCCCCACCTTTTCACTGAAGTCATCAAGTATCAAAGTTAATTTAATTTTAATTGTCTATGAAGGAAGTATGAAAGACAGTATTAAATTAACAGGAAAAATAAGAAGGCATGAATGAGTTGAGATCTGTCTTATTAGAATACCCTTATCAATGGGATCACCAATTCATTGGATACAAATATAAATTTGACATCCACAGCAGACAGCCCATTGATTCTTCAATTCTCTGTGGAAAAAAGGAGAGTGTTTCATATTTTTCTTTGTATCCTGAAAACCTAATGCTTAACATCTGTTGAATTAATTTAAGTTAATCATCTGATTTCACAAAACCCTTATTATTTCTTCTTACACAGTAGTTTTTGTTCCCTTGTATATTTTTGTAGTACTACAGTAGAATTTCACCTTTATCATTTCATTTTATGCTTGTAATTTCCTGTAAGACACATATGATAGGCAGCATCATTCCCCTATAATTGAAGAAAGTCAAACCCAGAAATATCAAAGCAAATTTAACAAGATCACAAATCAAATAGGTATTGGTAGCAGGACAACCAATAACAACTTACTGCAATTTTCCTTTTTTCCCCTTTAATGTTTTTTTCCCTTGTTATATATGTGTGTTAACTTTTAAAATATACATTTCTTTAAGAATCTTGTTGAGAGAGAAAAATTGAAATAAAAGGAAAAAAACATGGGGGGGGGAGAGACAGAAAAAAGAAATGAATATAGCATATGTTGATTTACATTTAATCTCCATAGTTCTTTTTCTGGATGCAGATGGCATTTTCTATCCAAAATTTATTAAAATGTATTAGGCTTGCCTTGGAACTGCTATTTCCAATATAGTATCCCTCCTCTTGATGACATCTTTTTATAAGATAATTAAGGGTATAGATACAATCTAAAATGATCTCTTGTTTGTATAAAGTTGTAGCTGTCCTGCTTATAAACTGAATTTGCACTCAGTCCCTTACTGGGACTGTACTTTCACTTTTAATACATAAATAGCTAATCCCTGAATCATGAGAATTGGACGCTTGGGATTTTAAGGGATCCATAGAAGAGCCAAAATATTAAAAATGAAAACTCGATGTACAAAAAAATTCACCTCTGCATTTAGAATAACTTCTATAGATTTTGTTAATGGCTGGAAAAGACTAATAGTTCTATCCTCCATAAGATTTTTTGCATTCTTGGCTGAATATTTTTTTTTAATAGTCTGCAAATTGTGAGCAAATCCAAACATTCTGGAGAACTATGCTCAAAAAGTTATCAATTTGTGCATACCCTTTGATCCAGCAGTGTTACTACTGGGTTTATATCCCAAAGAGATCTTAAAGAAGGGAAAGGGACCCACATGTACAAAGATATTTGTGGCAGCCTTTTTTATAGTGGTTAGAAACTAGAAATTGAATGGATGCCCATCAATTGGAGAATGTTTGAGTAAATTCTGATATACGAATGTTATGGAATATTATTGGTCTGTAAGAAATGACCAGCAGGATGATTTCAGGGAGGCCTGGAGAGACTTACATGAACTGATGCAAAGTAAATTGAACAGAACCAGGAGACCATTATATATTTCAACAATACTATATGAGGATCAATTCTGATGGAAGTGACTATCTTTAGCAATGAGAGGATCCAAAGCAGTTCCAATTGATTAGTAATGAACAAAACCTGCTACACCCAGCGAAAGAAATGAGTGTGGACTACAACATAGCATTTCCACTCTGTTATTATTTGCTTGCACTTTTGTTTTCCTTCTCAGGTTTTTTTTTTCTTTCTTTCTAGATCAGATTTTTATTGTCCAACAAGATAACTGTATAAATGTGTATACATATATGGAATTTAACATGTACTTTAGCATATTTAACATATATGGGACTACTTGCCTTCTAGGGGAGAAGAAAAGTTGAAACACAAGGTTTTGCAAGGGTTATACCTAATTATAATGACTTATCCAGTTAGACAAATTCTTTGCAAGGGTCAATGTTGAAAAATCACCCATGCATGTTTTGTACATAAAAAGCTGTAATAAAATAAAATAGTCTGCAAAATAATAAACAACGAAAAACTACTGGTAGATTTTTGGCAAAACTGGTGCAGTGTGTGAAAAGATATTTGGGGAACAGGTTTGGGGATTTCCTAAGAATTCATAAATCTCACCACTCCTTGATTCTAACCTAATTATAATGACTTATTCAGGTAGACAAATTCTTCCCAAAAAATTAAAGTTAATAAAAAAAAATTCCACAACATTTTGGCAATTGTGCAATTACAGGAAGGCATGCTTTTAACAAGAATGTGTAAAATTAATATTCTTATATCATGTGTTTTAGTTTGGGATTTGGAAAATATGCTCACTATATACAATACAAATCTACTAACAGATACTCAATATCCAAGAAATGTACATTTCTATCTGACAAGTCAGACTAATATACTTGCTCTTCTCTATTTTAGATATTTACAATTTGACTAATAAGATGAAAAGGTCAATGGAATCAAAGAAATTTGCAAAAGACATCTGGATTTTTGAAAGTCTAAATCACAAACAATTTAACACAGAATATATTTTTCTAAATTTTGTATCACTGTAGAGCTTTCAATTGATTAAATATTTATTGCTATTTTGTTTTGCAATACCTACATTCCCAATGTATCCCTCTCCTCTATTCCATTCCCAGAGATTCAGTCTTTAAAACTAAAAATAAAGAGGGAGAAAAATTGAGCAAAACTAACCAACACCACATATTAAAGACTTGCTTTTATTTGTAAGATTCTGATGTGGAACTCTACTTCTACAGAGAAAGGATCTCCATCTGATATCTCTGAATTCCAGCATAATGTAAGTGTATATGCTGCTTATAAACCTGAAGTGATATTCTGGAAAACAATCTAGAAACTAGTCCTTATCATCTAAGAAATGGCTACTCAAATCATGATACATGAATTCAATGGAATATTAACAAACAATGAACATGAAGAATTCAAAAGAGTATGAGAAGACATATCCACTAAAATAAAGTGAAATAAATAGAATAAAGTACTCTGTGGGTCCTGTACACAAAATAACTTAACATAATGCTAGTTATGATCAAGTTACTTCACCTCTCAAAGCCTCCTTCTCTGTAATATGCAAATATTGATTTTGCACTGCTGACTTTATAGAACTATGAAGAAAGCACTTCAGGTGCAATTTTTGAGTTATATTTATGGTTCTTGCCTTACCAGGATTCAAGAGTTAAGATAAGGTTTGTCACAGGGTAGGAAGCATGTAATAGAGGTAAAAATCAAAATATTTTTCTCAGATTCATTACTGACTTGATTTCTCTTTTATTGAAGCATTGGTATTTAAAAGAATTTCAAGAATGATGGAAATTTTCATAACTGAAGATTTCATAAAGACGGAATGCACTTTATGCATTTCCTTCACTAAATAAATGTAGAGCTATACAGATGCTTTAAAAATCCTAATAAATAGAAAGTAGTTTCAGTCATCTCTATAATCACCTATCAATTCCCCCAGAAACAAAGGCAATGCTAATGGCCCAGTGGACATAATCTTTACTATTATTGTTCTATAGAAATCATTAAGAATATATTATATGTGCCATCTCCCCAGTAACTACATTTAACTATCTATTTAATCTTATTCACCCTCAACTGAACTGACAAATAGCAGGCCAAAAACAAGTAGATGAAGGAAGTCCTTTTGTCTAACTTATAGACTGCTTGCTTATTTTTCAGCGTATTAACTCAAAATCACTAAACATAGACACGAATCCTCTCATTAAAAAATCATGAGCTCGACTGTTTTCAAATGGATATATTGTAGAATATCAGTTGGTTGTACAACAGACCTGGGTTAGAGACCCACCTGTGATCTTTTTTACTATTTCTGAATGCATTTGTAAAAGAGATAACAAAGAACTCATGCATATTATAAAATTCTCATAAAGCAAGTGTTCTGTAATTCTTAAATCAATCTAATCAATATCAACAGGCAATTTGTTAAGTATATACTCTCTGCCAGGCACTATGCTTGCTAAGCATACAAAGACAAAAAAGTATGACAGTTCCTGACCTTGAGCAGCTTATATATTAGGGGACTACAACATTCGTACAGATAAATATAGAATATAAACAAAATAATTTGTTGTTTTGTTACGTCCAGTCTTCCTGTCTTACTGACCCTGTGGACCATAGCACATCCATATTATTCATGGGGTTTTCTTGGTCAAAATATCTACAGTAGTTTGCCATTTCCTTCTCCAGTAAATTAAGAAAAACTTGGGTTAAATGACCTGCCTAGAATCATACAGCTATTAAATGTCTGAGGTCTTTATTATCTACTAAGCCATCTAGGTGCCTCATTATAAATATACTCTGACTTAAAATGTTAAATAAATGTAAACTATATTATTCAAAGGGAAAAATTATACACTATGGCAGCTAGGTAAAGACTATGTCCTCAGAATAAGCAGGTTAAAAACCTGATTGTCTCCTGAATTAAGAATTCCATGTTCCACACCTCAATGCCTTACATAGATTGTCCCTATGTCTAGAATTCGGTAGCTCTTCACTTTTTGTCTCTTAGAGTCTTTAGCTTCTTTCAATGCTCATCTCAGCTGTTATTTCCTATAAGAAACCCTTCTTCTTGATTCTTGCCCACCTCTTGCTGTTAGTCCTCTCTTCTTCCTTCAAACTGTATCATATGATAGACAAGTATCTCTTCTTTATAGAATGTAAGCTTTGAAAGGTACTGATTTTTATCTTTAGATCACCTAACTCCAGAGTACCTTTCTCACAGCAGATATTTACTATGCCTATTGAAATGAAGTACCATAAGAATGAGATTCCAAAGTTTCTCAAAGGCAAAAATATTCCTCCCTAATGGATTAAAATTAAAATATCAGATGCTTTCCTCTATAACAACCAAAGGACACACTAATTAACATCTCTCAACATTAAACTAACTAAATTAAATATCAAACAACACTTCAGTGTCAAGATAAGTAGTTTAATTTGTTTTAAAAACTATTTGCTTATCACTACCCACCACCCCACTAAATGCCCCCGTGCATCTTAAAACAAAATTAAGATCCCACAAAAAGTTCCGATAAAAACCATTTACTTAGATTTTCCCATTGTTTCAAATTAATTTAAAAAGCAAACCTTTCTTGGCTGTCCCAGATCATCACTTAATAACAGATTATCCAGGAGAAAAAATAGGGTCACCTTTAAGCCTAAAAAATAATTCAGGCTTAAGGACAATTATAGATAAAAATACAAGTGTTTCTTTATATAAAATTGCCAGCAATACTCAAGAGCAGACAAGTTGTGAAACTCAGAACAATTTACACACAAAACAAACAGCAACCAAGAAAATAGCCTTTTGAGGCCTGCAGGTTATGATTTCATCAGAACTAGAAAAAGCTAGCCAAGCAGGGCTAGATCAGATCAGTTCTCTGAAATGTGATCTTAAAGTTAGTGAAAAAAGAACTAAGATTTCAAAAGATCAGATCACAAATTAAATCAGTTCTTTGGTATTAAATAAAATGAATCCTATGAAGAAATGTCAATAACCCGCAAACAGTTGTAGTTGTAATGAATACTGGAAGCCCACCAGTCAAAAATGGCTCAAACAAATGCAAGATTAAATAGACTGGTTATTCTATTCTACCACATAGTAGCTTAAAAGGTCAAGACATTCCTGTTTGTTAAGCACATATCCAAAGGCATAACAGATAATAAGGCTAGTACAAATTCCCAACAATCTTTTTACAAAGTGTGCTTTTTGTCATCCAGTTGCTCAGCCCAGAAGATCCCAGTCCAAATATCTAATCCCAAGTAGGAAAAAATGAGTGACTTCCAATCCCAAACCTACTGCAACCTTCCTGAGCAAATTATGTCAACTGCCAGGGTTGTTTAAAGCAGTCAGGCATGTAAAGTGTGAATAAATGTGCACTTCTTTCCCAGATCAGCATGCTCCCTTGTTTCCCTAGACAGCCCACGTATCTGGCCAACTCCAAATGCTTCAATCCTTGCAGCAACTTAACCAATGTGCCTGCCCACCCTCTTTTTGGAAATGGCTCTGGAGATTATGAGATTGTAACAAAATGAAAATACTTCCAAACTAACTGTGGATTCCTTATTTATGGTAGTTTAATAAACTCTAAGAACTCCAATCCTGCCCATCTAAGTCTGTCTCCTCAAGGTTGCTCTCCCTCCATAGACCAGAATATTAATAGACTGCTCAGGAAAGGCTATAAAGCACTCAATACCTAATCACTTCCTGTATCTTGAAATGTTAATGCTGGGGAGTGAGGGGGAGTCCAAGTCCCTTCCTGTCAGCAGGCTGCTCAGACTAAAGGCACCAACACAGTTTCCTCCCTTCATGGTTTTTACCAATCCAACTCTTAGAGTTACCGAGGCCTCCCTCCATTTCCCTTCCCTTCTCTTCAGAATCAGGACTAGATACTTTGTTGGCACATGCCAACTCCTGTTTGAGTACCTACTGGACTGCATACTTAGGAGGAATTAATGACACCAATCAAAATCCCTCAGTACTACTATACTGTCACAAGCAAGGAAGAGTATAAAGAACTTCAAACTGGAGATAAAAAATAGCAAGGCCAACTGTTGGCAAAGAATACTTTTAAAAAAAATTCTAGTGGATTGCCTGTATTACCTTCAAAGTAACCCACCTCGAATCCTTAATCCCACATCTATAAAATTAAGGATTAGTTAGATAAGATGATCTATATTATATATCCTTCCAACTCAAAATTCTATGAAATTACTACTCCATATATATGCACAGCCGTCTGCTATCTTCAGTACAAGAGTGAACTACTACAATCCTTACTAAAACACCTCTTAGGATATCATCAAATCCAATAACTTTCTAAATCTCAAATGCACAGGACTTTCCCCTCTATCTTCATTCTCTTTAATAAGCTCTCTACAGCCTCTGACATTGTTTACCACTACTGCTAGAAATTCTTTCTTTTCTTTTCCTGGCATGTCACTTTTCTGGTTCTCTTCCTTCCTGTGTTGTTTGCATCTTCCCAATCTTCACTGATCTTCCTCCTCCTCCAAGATCCTACCTAAATGGTGACATTCCCCAAGGCCCTGTTTTAGAATCTCCTCTCCCTTCACACAAGGAGTGTTTGGTAGGGCAAGGAGACCCAATCATCTCCTTATCTTCCCCTACAGTTTAGTTTAGTTTAGTTGATTTCCACATCTATCTTTAGCCCCAACCTTTCCTTTCAGGTACAGGATTGCACTTCCAATTGCCTTTGGAAATCCCCATTAGGATATACTTTCTGTTCCTTAAATTTAACAAATCTCCAAAAGTCCCACTTTATGCAAAAGGCTTTACAAAATCTACCCATCTACTAATGACTCTTACCCTCCCAGATAACCTTTCCTATATTCTGTATGTATTTTGTAAGTACCTAGTTGAGTTAAGATTATCCCTTATCATCTATGCTCTGTGAGAACAGGGACTGATTTTGCCTTTCTTTGTATCTTCAGTGCTTAGTAAAAAGAGCTAGGATAGAGTAAGAATTTAATAAATTCTTGTTCATTTGACTTGGCCCTACAATACCACAATACCTACAAGAAAAGTCCAAATTCATTACTATGGCATTCAAGGCTCTTGATGATCTAGCCTCATCTCTACATTTCAAACTGAAGTATCCATACAAAATATATAGGTACTGGGCATACATGCCTCTGTGGAAATCCTTCAGTCTTTCATCCTGAAAAACACTCTGCTTTTCATCTACTAAATTTTCACTATTCATCCTGCCCAGGCAGAAATAATCTAAACTACTTCAACACTGTTTATACTTTAATTTGTTCCAGAGACTTATTCTGGATGGGGTTCAATTTCCCCATCATCCCAGCTCATCCACTATAAGTGGAATTTAGGATCAGGAATCCCAAACATACAATTTATAGTTGCTTAGTGCTTGGGATAACACTCTTTTCCTAGAAAAGATTTTTTTTTTTTCCTTAGAAAGGTAAAATATTTATATTCCATCTGAGTTCCCTGGCTGACTAGGAGAGCTATTGCACTACTTTAAGAAGTAGAGTCTATATGAATATACAAAAACAATTCCCTGTGATCAATTGTAATATACTTGGCTCTTTTCAACAATGAGGTGATTCAAAGCAATTCCAATAGATTAGAGATGGATGGAAAGAGCCATTCATGTCCACATTATTTTCACCTTTGTTGTTGTTTGCTTTTTTTCTCCCCCTATTTTTTTCTTTCACTTTTTGAACTGATTTTTCTTGTGCAGCATGATGAATACAGAAACATGTTTAGAAAAATTGCACATATTTAATCTATATTGGATTTCTTGGTGTTTATTGCAGTGGGGAGAGAAGAAGTTGGAACACAAGCTTTTGCAAAGGTGAATATTGAAAAAGTTTTGCATATATTTGGTAAAAATAGAAACTTAAAACAACAACAACAACAACACACAATTCACTTCTCTGGGAAAAGGCAGAAACTGCCAGTAAACATGGTAGAAAAACTCATTAGAATTTGTATGATGTGACTCTGATTCTAGTTCAGGCCCTCATTACCTCCCATCTAAATTATTGTAATAGCCTCCAAATTGGTCCGACTCTCATTTTGCCTTCAAACAGCTGCCAATAAAATAAGAATTTCATCATTCACACATTAAAAACTTTCTATTGGGCTCCCCATTGCCTACAGGATAAAATACTAACCTCTTGGCAATACATTGAACTTGTTTCCACAACACCTGCCCAAACTTTTTTTATTTTTTATTTTTAAGGGAAAGAGAACATCTTATTGAAATTGTTTTTACATTTATAGATTATCTCTAATTTGTGAGAAGAGATTTCTCCTGTAATAAAGTAAAACATATAAGTAAAATTAAGAGTACAAGGATTTCATCTGAAGGTACATTTAACATTTCACACCTCTAAGCATCCCTCAGTTTTTTATTTTTAAAAGTTAACAGAAATCTATTTTCTCTCCCTCCACCCGAATTGAAAAAGAAAAGAAAAACAGTCAAGTAAAACAAATTCCCTCAAAGACCATACACAAAAATTTCTTTCTGCAAACAATCCTTCATCTTTTTGTCACAGAGCATGTTTCAACAAATGTTCCTCAGAAAAAAACTTATTAACACTTATATGAACGAATGCAAAGTGAAATGAATATATTGTATACTTTATATAGTATTGCATTGTATGTATTGTATACAGTAACAGCAATACTGTAATTATGATCAACAGTGAAAGATTTAATTACTCTGATCAAGAGAACTCCAAAGGACCGGATATAAAAAATTCTAACTCCAGAGAGAAAACTGGTGAACTCTAAATAAAGACTGAATCAGACTTTTTTCTTCTACATTTTTCTTGCCTTTTTGGAGAGAGGGTAGGTAACACAGCTAATGTAGAAATATTTTTCCCGACTTCACATTTATAACTGATTATTGCTTTGCTTTGTCAATAAGAGAAATGTGGAAGGGGAAAGAATTTGAAACTTTAAAAATTTTAAATGAATGTTAAAAATTAAAATGGAAATGGAAAATATTTAACAAAATAGCCAACATAAGTTAAAAAAAAAAAAAAGTTCCAGAATCATGAATGATCCTTTACTGATCTTTACTGAACTGCTGTTTCCAGATCCCTTAACCTCAGTAAAGTCTTAAAAAACGCCCACAGAGCACCTACTTCCTCAAAGAATCTTTCCCTAAGTCATTCATTAACACTAACACCTCCTCCAACTAAGAACAAAATCTTATTTTTCCTATTACACAAAACCATTTAAAAAAAAATAGAATGTCATCATTTTTATTTCTACCCCCAGTCTTCTACACAGTTAACAGTCATGTGGTAACCCCTTTCAGGCTTTTTCTGGCAAAGATCCTTATGTAGTTTGGCATTTCCTAATCCAGCTCATTCTATAAATGAGGAAACTGAGGTAAAAAGGATTAAGTGACTTGCCCAGGATCATCACACAGATAATAAATGAGTGAGGCCAGATTTGTATTCAGGAAGATGAGACTTACTGACAGCAGGCCCAGCATTCTATCTACTGTACCACTTAGCTCTCCTCCTCATACACAGCTGGGATTTCATGTTTATCTTATTCAAGTGAGGAAAAAAATGAAAAAGGAATTTTATGGGAAGTGGGTCATTTAATTTACCCATCCACTTACTCCCTAAAGTCACTAAAAATGTGAGAAAGTATCTTAATGTTTTGGGGTTTTTCCCAAAAAAACTGCATTTATACTTTTTCATTTTCATCATTTTCACTTTCAGGACACATCAGGCCCCCACTGAATTCTCATCACCAAGAAAAGATAACTAAAATGCAACAATCCATATCCGGGTCTTTCACCCCTCTATCATGTGGAGAATCTTTAACTGTCTGTTCTCAATGTTCACTTGTCTGGCAGTATTTTCATTTATACTATTTTAGTCATGATAGATACTACTCTCCTAGTTCTACTGATTAAAGGTTTATCCCAAGTTTCCTTAATTTTCCTCATACTCCTCATTTTTACAGTAATCTGTTTACTATTCAGGGAAGATAACTATTTTAAAAGCACATCAACATATAGTTATAAACCAAACACATCTAACAAGTTAATCAAAATACTTTTAAAACTCTTACCCTAACACTAATATATTGTTGGTGGAATTGTGAACAGATCCAATCATTCTGGAGAGCAATTTAGAACTATGCCCAAAGGACTATCAAAATTAAGCAAACCCTTTGATCCAGTAGTGTTCCGACTGCGCCTGTGTCCCAAAGAGATCTTAAAGAAGGGAAAGGGACCCATATGTGCAAAAATGTTTGTGGCAGCCCTTTCTGTAGTAGCCAGAAACTGGAAACTGAATGGATGTCCATTAATTGGAGAATGGCTGAATAAACTGTGGTATATGAATATTATGGGATATTGTTGTTCTATAAGAAATGACCAACAGGATGATTTCAGAAAGGCCTGGAAGAGACTTACATGAATCAACGCTAAGTGAAATGAGCAGAACCAGACCTGCCATCTTGGGGGGGAGGGGGGCTGAGGGGAAGGAGGAGAAAAGTTAGAACAGGTTTCGTTCGCAAGGATCAATGCTGAAAATATTACCCATGCATTTATCTTGTAAATAAAAAGCTATAATTTTTTTTTTTAAAAAGAAAGAAATGAGCAGAACCAGGACATCACTGTACACAGACGCAAAAAAATTATGCAATAATCAATTCTGATAGACATGGCTCTCTTCAATAATGAGATGCTTTAAACCAGTTCCAATGATCTTGTGATGAAGATAACCATCTACACCCAGAGAGAGGACTGTGTACTTCACAACATAGCATTTTTCACTCTTTTTTGCTGCTGTTTGCTTGCATTTTATTTTCTTTCTCATTTTTTCAACATATATTGGATTACTTGCCATCTAGGGACAGGGATGGAGGGGAAGAGGGAAAATTTGAAAGAAAAGGTTTTGCAAGGGTTAATGTTGAAAAATTATCCATGAAGGCAGCTAGGTGGCACAGTGAATAGAGCACTAGCCTTGAATTCAGGAGGACTGGAGTTCAAATGTGGTCTCAGACACTTAACACTTCCTAGCTGTGTGACCCTGGGCAAGTCACTTAACCCCAGACTCAGAAAGAAAGAAGGAAAGAAAGAAAGAAAGAAAGAGAGAGAGAGAGAGAGAGAGAGAGAGAGAGAGAGAGAGAGAGAGAGAGAGAGAGAAAGAAAGAAAGAAAGAAAGAAAGAAAGAGAGAAAGAGAGAAAGAGAGAGAGAGAGAAAGAAAGAGAGAAAGAAAGAAAGAAAAATTATCCATAAAAATGTTTAAAAAAAAGGGGGGGGGGGGAAGAACCCTTTTACCTTAATATAAGCTTGTCTCTCCATTCCAAAAATAAACTCTACAAATGGCTTCCCTTACCACACAGCATCAATACAGCAGATCTATTATTTTGTTGTTGTTGAGGCAATTGGGTTTACGTGACTTGCCCAGGGTCACACAGCTAGGATATGTTAAGTATCTGAGGCCAGATTTGAACTCAAGCAGATCTATTATTAAAAACTCTAAATTCACTTAAAATGTTTTTTTTACTCAGATATAATTTGTTCAATAGTTGAAAGGGTATGATATAAAGTATGAAAAGAACCCTGCCCTGAGATCTGAAGCCCTGAATTCTATTCCTAATGATGATGACCTTGTATATTAAATTTGTATGTGACCAGATTATAAATCATATATCTTATTGGAATCTCTCTCCTTCCTTCTCCCTCCCTTTCCACTGAGATTTGGTGTTGCCAAGCAAAATTCCTACTAAAATAGGTGTTGAGTGGTGCTTTCTAAAATGCAAAATGTTATACAAAATTTTAACATGTTACTATAGGAATTTATAAAAGTTAAGATATTATTATAAGAATCACAATTGGCAAAAGCTACAGAAATCTAATTTCCTCTCTATTACTGTCTTGTCTTAGGGTCCTCTAGAATTAGCCACCATTGTCAAGAATTGTACCTGAGACAAGGTCAATAATGCTTTTTACCACCTTGCTAATCCTTATGTTTTGTGTCCCACCCTCTAAAATTTATAACATGTTACTATTTTTAAAAACCAGAAAGTTTATGTGTACAATTCACAAATTTCTCTTCCATTCATTCATTTGCTCCAAAACTTTCAGTGGCTCCCCACAACCTCTAGGATAAAATGATATCTTTCCTTTCAATCTTTCCCAGTCAAGACATTTAAAATATAAATCCAGACCCAATACTCTAATTCCCCCTAAGTTGAGAAACTGCAAATTGTTAGGATTACTAGGTGAGAACTCAGGTTGTCTGGACAGTGACAAGGTGAGAATTCAGATTGTCTGGACAATTACAAGGTGAGAACTCAGGTTGACTTGATAGAAGGAGCAAGCTCATTGGCTTAAGTGGTTCTTCCCAGAAGCCCTTGCATTATCCCACGCCCATTCTCTGGGAGGATAAAAGACGCAATAGTGGGCCTGGAAAGTGAGTCTACATGGAGAAGGATAAGAGCTGGAGGAGATTCAAGGAGAGGACTCTGTACTACATCTGGCTTGACGGGGCTCTCTGCAGGAAGGGAAGTCACTTCTAAGGACAAGAGTTAACAGCAACTGCCTGGAGACAACAGTTCACTACAAGAAGAAGAATCTGTATGAGAGATTTGAGTAGACACAGCAGATCTCTTCCCAGAGAGCGATCCGGCAGCTTCTGGAGACAACAGCTCGCTACAGCAAATGACTACAAGATATCCAAATTCTACCTGGATATGCTGGAAATATCTCAAAGTAACCACTTGTAAAAAGAGAAAACCCTATATTTCCTTCCTTTAAACCAATTTTCTACTTCCAATTTCCCTATTTCTATCATTCAGAATGGAATGTCAGTGGATCTCTGACATCATCTTTCATGCTTCCTTCTGTGTTCCCACTATTTAATCAGCTGCAATTCTTTCAACTCCACACTTCTAAAATTTATCCTCTTTCTCCACTCTACCACCTATTAGCATGTTTTAGGCCCTCTAGACATCCCAATCTCTCTCTTTTATACACTTGTCAAATTTCCCCCCCCACCTCCCCACCCCCGAGGCTGGGGTTAAGTGACTTGCCCAGGGTCACACAGCTAGGAAGTGTTAAGTGTCTGAGACCAGATTTGTACTCTAGTCCTCCTGAATTCAAGGCTAGTGCTCTATCCACTGCGCCACCTAGCTGCCCCTATACTTATCAAATTAATCTTCCTAATTGTCTAACCATGTCATTGCTCTCCTCAAAAACTTCCAGATTTTCCTTATTGTCTAAAGACTTGTCCAAGACTTATGGCTTTCTACATCCATTACAATCTACCTTTCCAGATTCCCCCTTATTCCCCCACACACCAAGCTTTATATTCACTATATCAATGCCCAGCTGGATGTATTATTTTCTCATAGTTTTCATTATCTTCTATTATATATGAAAATGTTTTTTCATCTCATCTGCTGAACCCCCTTCTATTTCTATAGAATCCTTATATTCCTATAGTCTCCTATAGTTTAAATGCCATCTCCCATCTGAAACTTTCCCTTCAACTTTTCCTAATGTACTCTGTTATTCTTTTTGTCCTTATCACATCCTGCCTAGTATTATGTATTTATTCCACACAAGATTCATCCACTCATTTAATTGTAATTATAATCATAACTCCCTAAAAATACTTGTGTAATTGAAAACAATTGGAAAAAAAGTTGAAAACAAGAGGTAGAATAATAATTAGAACATAAAGAGGCTTAATCAGACTCATTCTTAGAGATGGGAGAGTGGAAGATTATCTATCTGTATTACCTATGGAAGAACTTGAACAAAGACCTTGTTGTTCCCCCTTTCTCCAATCCAAGGCCTCCCTCCTTCCAGTCTTCTCCCTTTCCCTCCCTTTTCCAACCTCCAAGGCAAATTCGAATTAAGTAAAAATCTTTTATGTTCACCTAAAGGAAGAACTGTCTTAATGAGATTAAAGATTAAGTTGGAGCCATATTAACAACAAGGCAAAGAGGTACAAATAATTGATTTGCCCCTAGATCTATATTGGCCTTCCCTCCAAAGGAAGAAGAGATAAGAAATGTTGGCTAATCAATTTAAAAGGTGATCCAATGCAAGTAATTTTTCAAGGCGGCAAGAGAGGAAAATTTTAGCCAGATGGAAAACACCAGAATTTTCTTAGCTTTCCAGACCAATCGCTTTAAATTGTACTAATCTGATCTTCAAAATTAGGTATTCCATATATTCCTTTCTCTTTTTATCTAAGAGTATACTTCACAACTTAAAATACATTGACTATACATAAAAGTTCACTAAAAAAGCAGAGAAGGCAATCTGTAAATGAGATACTTAATCTCTCTTTCTGGTTCAAATTCTGCTGCATCCTTTCTGTCCTTGCTTTCAAATATTAATCAGATAATAAAGAGGGTTCATGAAAAGATTTCCAATACTCATTCAAAAAATGTAAGTACCCACTAGATCTATAACCAATCATTTTTCTGGATGGATATAAGGAACAGAAGAAGGGATAATCTATGGTTACTGTCTTCAAGTAACTTAAAATCAACTTGAGTAGTTTAGCATAGTGACTAGCCATAGAGAGCGCTTAAATGCTTCTTCATTCATTCATTCTTTAAGAAGAAAAGACTCTTATAAAATTAAAAAAATCACAATAAAAAATTCCTACACTGGTCAAGAAACATTTTATTATAAAGAAAATGGCAAAGGAAGTAAAGCACCTACTATGGCATACAAAAATAATTAGAGGCTCAGTAGGACAACTTGGAACCCAATAAAAATAGGTTCGAAAGGCTTCATGTGACATGAGGCTGATTCCCTAAGAAGACTTAATACAATCAGTCCAATATAGCTATTCTTTCTGGGAACTTGATCTCTCGGGGGAAGCAGGTTGCAAAGAAGAAATGCTAATTGTTTGTGTGTAGTGACAGATCCAAAGGATTATTTTCTTCAGCAATTCCATTATCTTCTCAGCATTCTTGCAAGGAAATTGCATGGTTTGGCCTTGTCTAATAACTGCCACTATGACACTAGATCAATCAGCCAAAGGTATAACATTATCAAGTCTCTGAATGAGGCACTTGAGTCACAAGAGTTTCATCTCTAAACAGCTGCTAATTATAATTTTTATAAACTCTTTTCTCAAATACATATTCATCTAACTGGCTACTGCCAGGCTAACACCAAAAGTGAACTTTATACATATTACAATTTTGTGAGAAGATGTTAGAAGAGAGAAAGAAATAAAGAATGATTTGTCTCCTTTTGTGAGGCTGCTAGGGAACAATGTGAAAAAGCTAGAGTTGAACAGAGGTTGTGTAAGGCCAGGTAGAAGAAAAATTAAGTTCAGCAATATCTCTATTGTTAGATAGCAGAACACTGAGTCACAAAGACAAAGTGCTGCCTCAAGTATTTAATTTTAAATTTTCAAGGTAAAACCTAAATAATCTAGAAAGTAAGGAACTTAAATCCTCAAGAACCAGGGAAATAGAAAGAGTAGTAAAACGGATAGGTAAAAGGCCAAGGTGGTAGGACAAAAGGACAATCATAAAATCTTAGGGATATCAATTAATCAATAGGTATTTATTAAATAACTAATGGAACTATTCTAGGTGCTTTGAATACAAGTATAATAAATGCTTTGACAACTGACTGCTTTAATTCTTCTTCCATTATTCCTGGATATAGAGTGTCAATCCACACTTATACCACCCCATACTACCCTCCACCCTCCCAGCCACTCCCATCACCAATTGCCAATTACCAGTTTCCAGATCAAAGGACCCTTCCCTGGCAGCCACCATCCTAGCCCCAGTCAGTATATTATTGGCCCTATTAGATTATAAGATCCTTGAGGGAATAGGTCTTTGCTTTTTCTATTTGTATTCCTAGAGTATAATCAAACAACAAGTATCTAGAAAGTGCTTAAAAGACAGACATTGGCTAAAAGATATCTATCCACCAGAAGTTCATATGAGTAAAGAGGGAGGTAGGGACAGAATGAGAAAAGCCTCTAGAAGGTGGCTCAGTATTGAAGGAAGCCAGGGAAGCAGGAACAGGCGGGGAGAGTAGAAGCAGAGGAGGCAGACGATGAGAAGAAGAGGAGAAGGAGAAAAGAGAAGAAACAGTTGCTACTTGGCCAGTCCTGAATTTTCAGATAATCAACTTGACAACTCAGGAGAGGATGGTTTGGTGTGCTAAGAAACTGTAGCAGAGAGAACAATTAGAAGACTAGAGTAATAGTCCAGATGAGGCTTGGCAAGAGCCTGTCCTAATACAGTGCATGGAGTTGATGACAACAAATATGACAGGTGTTATGAAGGTAGAAATGACAAGACTTGATAGTAGTTTGGGTGAATATGACTGAGAAATTGAAGAAACCACTGAGATTGTGTGCTTGGATGAACAGAAAGGGAATGATTGATATCCTTAACAAAGATAGGGAAAATTGAGAAGACAGGAAAAACTTGGGGATGGAGGGTGGGAGGGAGAAAGATAATGAATTGTTTAGGACCTGTAAACAGGTCCAACTCATGATGTCCAAAAGTTAGTTGGTGATGTGCACTAATGATCAAGAAAGAGATTATGTTACTCTGTGAATCGTCTTAATAGAACTGAAATCACAAAATATGATAATATGGAGGGAGAAAAGAAGAGAGCTTGAGCAAGAGGAAGGAAATTAAGAAGAAACAGTCAGAGAAACGAAAGAATTAGGAGAAAATGTTACATAAAAATCTAGAAGAAAATACCCAGGGGGAAAGGATTATCCATAATATCAAAAGCTGAAGAGGGACTAGGAATGATAAGCCTTGAGAACAGGCTACAGGACTTGATAATTAAGAAATCACTAGTAATTTTGGTGAGAGAAATTTCAGTTGAATAATGAGGCTGGAAGCCCTACTACAAAGAGTTTAAAAGAAAGTGAGAAGAGAGACAATGGAGGTACCTAATATAGTCAAACTCTCAAAGAGTTTAACTAAAAAGAGCAGGCAAGAGAGAGTCAACAATAGCTAACTGGGATGGTAAAATTAAATGAAAGTTTTGAATGGAAGACACGAGAGACATGTATATTTGTAAGTAGTTGGAAAGGGCCAGTAGAGAAGAAACTGAAGTCAGAAGGGGATGACATCAACAATACCTAGCCAGGGAAAAGTCTTTAAATTCTTAATTCACTTAAAGGAAACAGTCTCAGAAGAATGCTTGCTTTCAGATGTCTACAGACAAAGAAGTGGGTGCAGAATTGAAGAGATTGGATTCAATCACATTTAGGCACTATATAGAATATTTAATGATACCAAGTTTCTTACTCCTGTAAAACTCAATTTTAAAATTATGCCATATGGATGTAAATTATAAAACACTACTACAGCATGAATGAAATAACAATGGAAAATATTCATTTTTGGTTCTTAGTAAATTGTAACAACAACTGATATAGGTGCTGTTATTAAGGATACTAACGGGTAGAAGAAATGTGATAGTCATTTAACAATAATGGATGGCCAGCCGAACTGTACCCTTGTTAACCACAAATTATTAAACTGACCATGCAGTATACTGGGTAGCTATAGTATGAAACATGCAGACATGAATTAGACTCCTTTGGTATGAATCTGTATACCCTATGATTTGCTAGACATAAAAAGCACCAATAAAACCAGGAGTCAAAACTGAAACATTAGTTTTGTAACCCAAGGTTACTTCACAGCCCACAATACAGCTCAGCATATTGAATTACAGTTTAATAGTGTCCTCTGCATTAAAGCCACAAGAGAATACAAGACAGTCTTCTAATTGGCCTTCCTGCTTCATGTTTCTCATATCACCAATTGGCTCTCCATCCACTTACCACAACAATACTCTAAAAACACTAGTTTGACTATGTCAGGCCCTTGCATCTTGGATAAAATGTAAACTCCCCAGTGAATGGCATTCAAAGCTGATACTACACAGTCCTCTCAGTCATTCACTTTTATTGCAACCTGGCAAGCATTATTTACTGTGCACAGTATTCCATCTCTCATACCTTTGTACTGGCTGATCTCACATGTTTGAAAAACATAAAATTCTGACCTCTCTCAAAAAAAAAAAACCCCTAACTTCCTTCAAGGTTCAGCTCAAGGTTGAAGGAAGTGTCTCCTTGTAGAGGAAAGATGGCCTTTCCTGATCCTGAAAACCATTACTATTCACCACCCTGAAAATATTTTATATTTAATAAGTTCATATTTTAGATTCATTTATAAGTAGGTGTTGTTTCCTGAGGACAGGGGCTGTATTTCCTTTTTTTATTTTGTATCACCAGTTCCTAGTAGTGCTTAGTACTACTAAATAATGATTGTTAACTGATACAGTTAAAAGGAAAAGATTTCCAGTATTATATAACAATCAATTCTGATAAACATGACTCCAACAGTGAGACAACTGATGCCAGTCCCAATGACTGTGTGATGAAGAGAGCCATCTACAACCAGAGAGAGGACTATGGGAACTGAGTATGAACTACAACATAACATTCTCACTCTTTTTGCTGTTGTTCGCTTGCATTGTTTTCTTACTCATTTACTTTCTTTTTTTTTTTTTTTGATCTGATTTTTCTTGTGCAGCAAGAGAACTGTATAAATATGCTTATACATATTAGATTGCTTGCCATCTAGAGGGGAGGGTAGGGGGGAAGGAAAAATTCAGAAACACAAGGCTATGCAAGCAAGGGTCAATGTCAAATTATCCGTGCATATATTTTGAAAATAAGAAAAGATTTCATCTTGGGAAGACAATTTTTGAAGGATTGTTATTAATACTCCTAAATCTACACACATATATTGTATCTAAAATATACTGTAATATATTTAACATGTATAAGACTGCCTGCCATCTGAGGGAGGGGGTTGGGGGAGAAAGGGAAAAAATCTGAATAGAAGTAAGTGCAAGGGATAATGTTGTAAAAAAATTACCCATGCATATGTACTGTCAAAAAAAAAAGTTATAATTATAAAATAAAATAAAAATTAAATTAAAAAAAAAATGCAACACAGCTACATTAAGACCAAAATCTTTAGTAGAGTCAAGTTCAGAGTTACAAGTATTCAGTTAAACAATAAGTTTAATTAATTATCAAATAGAATGCACAAAGAACAGCTTTTTAATAAATGTTTGATAACAGTAATGAAGCTCTAATTTGAAAATTCTTGATGGAAAATAAGTCAATTCTTTCAATAAATTGTATTGTACAGACTTCTTCTGAAATGCTACAGAATCCTTTAATTAAAAAATAAATAAAAAAAAATACTCCTAAATCTGACCATGTCTTCCCTATTCCACAAACTCCAATGGTTTTATTAATCATCTCAAAGATCAATTCAAAATCTTCTCTTGGCATTCAAAACCCTCCAGAAGCTAACTTCTCCCCTCACAGACACATTCCAATCATCTTACACATCACTCCACTGAAATCCAGGGACACTGGCCTCCTTAAAGTTCCTCAAATAAAGCACAGACTCCTGACAGAGGATTCCCACTACCCATTACTTGCACAAGGAATGCTCATCCATCCCACCTTTACTTTCCAGTTGAAGCTCCAGCCAAAAACCTTTTTGTCCTTTAAGAATCTTTCAATTTACACTTATCATTCAATAAGTTATTTTGGTACCTATAATCTACATCAACTAAAATATTACGTTTCCCTACTCAAGGAGTTCAGGTCTGATTCCTATTCTTCAACTCAGATCCTTGCCTCCTACTGATACTGCCATTTTAACTCCTAGATCCTCAATTTATTCATTTCCTATTACCTATTCCTCCGATTCCACCTCAACTACACAGAGTAATAACTTTGATCTTACCACTACCCTCAATAGCTCTACTTCCATATACCTTTAATCTGAAATTCCTTTCTGAATAATCTTTTATCATTCTATTTATTTCTTGTGACTTCTTGCCCTTCTTTCTCAACATCATTCCTAAACTGCTACATTCTCCTCTGTTCCAGATTTTTGCCTCTTGGTAAAACAAGTTCAATTCTATACTGTCTTCTAGGATTCCTCATCCTTTGCCCCCTTCTTCAATTGCTTGCTGAGCATACCTTGACAAACCCCAAGCTTGGGATTATTCACTATTTTCCTTTACTTTCCTCTGCTTTTTACTGCTATGGATATACAGCTAAATGGAGCTGGAGAAACAAATTTAAATTACATAATCTCATTAGGGCTCTCACAATAGCAAGGCAATCCCTTTAAACCTTATCAATTCACTAATCCACTCACCACAGCAACTAAGTATCAAGCGTCACAAGGCATCATTTCCTCTCCCTCAACCTTTCACTAAAAAAAAAATTACAACTTTTGCTGAGTGTTCTCTTTTTTTCTTTCTCCTTGCCAAGACAAGCTACGCATTTCTTCACAATCCATCTTGTCTTTTTCCAACAGATTACCCACATCTACAAAGTCATGTCTTCTTTAGCTTTATTGAAATACTGCTACTACCATCCTCACCAACTATGATCCCCTATATATATCCTTTTTTTTTCATCACTCCTAAATCTATTTCAATCTGGCTTCTAGCCTCAACATTCAACCTAAATTGTTCTCTCTAAAATGATCAAGAACTTTTAATTATTAAATCTAAGGGCCTCTTCTTAATCTTCATGCTTTTCAAACCACTTGCAATCTCTTGACACTATTGATCATCCTCTTCTCCTTGATCCTCCTTTTTTTTTTCTTTTTTTTTTTTTTTTTTGCTTGTCTTCCAGATTCTCCTAATGTCTATCTGAGATGGCCTCATTAAAGTCATAGTTGCTAACCATGGATGATCACTCTTCCCCTCAAATCTTCTCTTCTCCCTCTCAAATGGTTTGTCATTTTCTTATTTATCCAATCCTAACTGCTTTCTTAAGCACCAAATCTCTCATCAAATGCTTATCGATATCTCAAACTCACCATTTTCCCCTCTTCTTAACAAGTATCATACAGCATTCTTCACTCAACCCATATATACATTTTGTACCCAAAGTCTACCTTTTTTCCTTCACAACATCTTTAATGTATGTCCCCTTTACTTCTCTGATTGAGCTATCACCTTAGTTGGTCTGTCTGCCACAAGCTCTCCACTCTTATTGCAACCTATCCTCAACTGCCAAAAATCTTCCCAAAGCACAGATTCTACCAAGTTATATATATATATATACTCCTCCTCCCTCCACTAATTCAAACTCCAGTGTCTCCCCCTATTACCTCTGGAATCAAAAATTAACTTCTTGGAGGCAGCTAGGTGGCGCAGTGGATAGCACCGGCCCTGAATTCAAGAGGACCCGAATTCAAATCTGGTCTCAGACACTTAACAGTTCCTAGGTGTGTGACCCTAGGCAAGTCACTTAACCCCAGCCTGGGGGGGAAGAGGGGGAATTTAACTTCTTTAACATTTAAAGCCCTTTATAAATTGCCCCCTTTCTAACATCTCCAAGTCTTTTTTACATTTTTACCCTCCTCAAACACTCCACACAGTAGTGACAATGATTTCCTTGCATATGTGGACTCTACATTTCCACTGGCTGTCCCCCATGCCTGGAATTCTCTCTATTCTCATTTCAGCTTCCTAGGTGCCTTTATATCTGAGCTAAAATCTTCACTTTAGCAAAAAGGCTTTTTTGATTTCCCTTAATGTGTCTTCCTTCTTAGATGGGATACTTTAAAAACTTTAAAAGGACAAAAAAATTCATCAAGAATATGGCAAGCAGTTTGCATACTGAGAGCTATAAATTATATCTTTTTATATAGTTTGTAAATTCATCCACAAGTTCATTAGAAAATAATAATCTTGTACAACTATTCGGGTCTTAACCTTTTTGAAGCTGCAATATCTATGGAATGTTTACTTTTTAAACTTCCCTCCACTACTCTCCTCAGCAATCTAATAAGCCTGGGGAAAAGTACTTTGGGGGCATGTACATTACCTGAAAGTAAATTTTCTTCATTCTTAAGATACCACTTTAGTGGAATTAAAACTTGAACTGGTATTCCTTTATGTTTACTTCAACTACTTGTGGTTGTAATTTGTGCCACTGCTGCTTCTCCAAAATTTTCCTCTCATTTAATGGGTCTTACTCCTTATATATTTTAAAATCCATCTCTCAAATCCCTGAAATATAATCTAACATGTGTAAGTCAATTCAAAATCTAAGGTCATAGGTAAAATATATGCTAGTGCTAGCAGGCATACTATTTAATCACAGAAAAATGTAGAGTTCTCTTATGCAATCATCATTTATAGCAAAATATAAAAATTTAGCAATGTCCATTAGTTATTATAGCATTCTCAAGGTTTTATGTACAAATAAATCACCAATATTTTATATTTGTGCCATGAGTCAAACCTAAAGTGAGCAGGGAAGCTCTTTACAAACTAAATATTTAATTCTCTCCAGCTTTTCAAAGATTCCCTGTGTCAAAAAGATAGCACACATAAGGGAGTTTTATATAAAATAATACTTTACATAGTCATGGAGTGATGTTATTCAAAGCTAGAAACTAGATTTCAACTCCAACAGAGTATTTATTCACAGTGCAGCTTCATTACTTTGAAAGGTATGTACATAAAAACAAGAACATAATCCAAAGTTGAACATAATTGACCTTGAAATTATTAGTCACTTTTGATTACTCCCCTCCACAAAGCTCAATTTCTGCGCCTCATAAAGTCATGGACACAATCTGGGGTTCTCTCCAAGGCATATCTTGTAAAAGCCTAAGTTCTGGCAAAGGAGAGAATTTAATGTTCCGGGTCCACATTAGCCAAAAATGTAAAGTCGTATCACTAATAAGTTGGTCTCTTGATCATTTATTCTTTGGGCATAGCAAGCCCTAAAACAAAGAAAAATGTTAAAGCAGCTTTCCAAATCTTGCATTTCCACCATGACAATGATTTGGGATTTCAATTATCCAGACATTTTTTGAAGCTATATTTCTCTCAGCTAAAAGCAGAGCAGCTAATAACTTCTTGACATGGATTAATGATAATTTTACTCTTTGAAAGGAAGAGAAATCAAATTGAAATCCTATTCTGAATCTGATTCTCATTAACAGGAAAACGGGTTACTGAAGCAGAAATGACTGCTCCCTCCTAGAATTTGTGATAGAAAAGACGAAAAGGTTCAGAAGAAGAATAGAGAAGACCCTAAAGAATACTGACTAGAGTCAGGCCAAGAGGGATGGGTAAACAAGAATAAAATTCTTAAGACACAGAGAACAATCTTGATTCTAAAAAAATAAATAAAATAATTTGTTCTAAAGAGAATGATGTGGATAAACAGAGAACTTACCAAACAACTTAGGACATAGAGCTTGACTTTTAAATCTTGCCAAAATTCTAGAACAGATTAATAAAGAGATAGTAATGAACATCTGGAAAAGGAAGCAAAGATCAAGAGTTATACACAGCTTCATCAAGAGCATCTCTCATAAATTGATTTCTTTCCTCAGACAGGTTATGAAACTGGCAGATCAGGAAAATGCTGTAGATAAAGTCTAGCAAGATCATAACAAGGAATATAACACATCTCATGCTATTTTTGTGGGAAAATTCATATGGAACTAGTTAAAAGGAAATATTCAAAGTGTAATCATTAAAGGCTAGAGATGTCAATTAAGAAAGAATTCTACAGTGGAATTCCCCAGGGATCTGTTCCAGTCTTGGCTTACACTGGTAAACATTTTTTATCAATGACTTGAACAAAGGCACAGATAATATACTTAAGTTAGCATAGGACAAAGTTGAGAGGGCTAGCTAACACCCAGGATAACAGTATCAGGATTCAAAAAGATGCTAATAAGTTAGTATATTGGGCTGAATCCAGTAAGATAAAACTGAATTTAAAAAAAAAATTTAAAAAGAACTTTTTTTAAAATGGGGGGGAAAAAGTGGCCAGGAAAAGGCAAGAAGAATTTTGAATGTGCAAAGCGACAAAGTTAGGCTTCATATGAAGAAAGACTTACTAACAATTATAGTTACTGTGAAAATTAAATGGAGATCTAGTTTCCATAAAATTATAAAAATTGAATTAAAGAAATACAGAAAAATGAAAATTAAATTAGAAAACTGAAATCTAAGAAATGGGAGGGTAGGTCATAGAACAAGAAAATAAAAGTAAATGAAGGGGAAAATGCGATGGGTTGGGAGAGTCAGACTTAAGAAAAGGATAATGTAATCAGATTGGAATTTTAGAATAAGAATGAGAGATAGAGAACCATGAATGGGGAGAAGGGGACAGGTAGAGGGAGCCCCAGGCTCTCAAGAGTAAAGACAAGATTAGAGGAAGAGATTTAAGACTAGAGGGGAAAATCAGACTCTTCAAATAGGATAGTACTCAGACAAGAATAAATCAGGGGGGGGGGGGGGAACTGAATTACTTCCAAATTAGGTGAATGCTCAGGGAGGAGTAATGATGTAATCAGGAGATTCACACTCCCAAGAGGATTACACAACTCCAGAAAGGTTGTGACCTGTGGTACTCTGCCTAGGGGCAATCAAGTGAGAGACTTGCCTTTGGGGTGTAAAAAAAGAGCACAAGAATTGATTCCAGCCATTCTTATTCATAGGATATACACATCTGCAGTTGGGAAATTAAAGACTTAACTTCACCCTTCTCAAATCCAAAGGAGTTATCTCTCACACTACCTACAAGTGATATGGATTGGCCTGGAGAGATAGTAAATTCATATTGATTAGAAATCTTCAAGCAGAAGTTTGATGATGGGGTATGGGGTTTTCAAGATTCCTATAAAATCTTTAGTATGTGATGCTTAAAATCCATCTACCTATGTATTATGTAACAAAAATACTTCTTCCAGAAAAGGTGTAAGCACACGCATAAAAGAGTTTCATAAATAATTAATCAAAAGCATGTATTTATTTAATACTTGCAATGTACCAGATATGCCGTTCAATACTATAGATACAAAGAAAAAAATTAAATAGTCCCTTTCGGCAAGAATTTTCCATTCAATCAGTGGCAACTAAAGGCTTATCAGTCAGAATAAACTGGGAAAATTCCTTTAACAGCCTACTTTTTTAAAACAAAGGTCAAAAATCAACATCAAAATTAGAAAAGATAAAAATAAGAAGACACTGTGAAAGAGGAAAGCAAAGATATTGTCCCTTCATCCAACAAACACACATTAAAATTAAAATTTTATGTATGTCACTCCATTGTGTGCTGAACTACCAAGCCAAGAAGGAACCATTCCCTAAACACAAGTTTATATTTTATTTGGAGACATATAGTATATTCAAAGATAAATCAATACAAAATATAAAATCAATGTATAAATTCAAGTTTGGGGAATTAATTGGAAGTTAGCAGCAAAGACTTCCTGTGAAAGGTGACACTAGAACTGAGTGCTGTAGGAAAATTAAAATTCATTATCAGCACTTCCTACAAAAGTTCAGCCTTATCAAAGCAAAAGTAGAACAGAAGCCCCCAAAAAACCTGAGTCAGTAAATATTTGACAACTAACAAGTAGAAAGACATGGAAGCCCAAGGCAGTATGGCCTTGGAATACAAACAAATTGGTAAAATCACAAGTAGTATGGGCTCATAAAACAGTAACAAGCAGTACAAAAAGGAAGTTTTGTTTAAGACCTAATGAAGCCAGATTATCCTGAGAGAATTTATAAATAAATATATTTATAAAAATAAAAATTTATAAATGAAAAAAGGAACAAATTTATCTGCACTTCAGTAAGTCTTATCTCTGTTGTCAGGATCTAATGGAACAAGATTTTGAAGCCTAACATTTCAGTTTCTAATGTGATATGGTGAGATTTAAAATAGTATTAAGAAGATGAAGTCAAATTTTTTTAGTTGGATATGCTTATTTGCTTACAAGAGAGTTTTTCAGTTTCATTTTGTTTTAATTAGAGAAGGTTGTAGGAGAGAAAAAAGAGAATAGTTATGTAAGAAAAAAAAAAGATTGGTGAATTTTTTTTAAAAAACAGAAAAAAAGTTAAAGGGGCAGCTAGGTGGAGCAATTAATAGAGCACCAGCTCTCAAATCAAGAGGACCTGAGTTCAACTATGAGCTCAGATGCTTCCTCACTGTGTGACTCTGAGCAAGTCACTTAATGCCAACTGCCTCGGCAAAAAAAAAAAAAAGTTAAAAAAACATAGAAATGAAATATAGCTTTATAACTAACATGGTGGTTGTATTTATTTATTTATTCATTTATTAATTCGTTTATTTATTTATTTATTTATTTATTTGCTTACTTACTTATTTACTTATTTAGGTAAAAAGGACAAGTTGATGGAAATGGGAACCAAGGATTCATCTTAACAGTCTCTCTTTTTGTTCCCCCCCAAATGTGGAAATGCTCTAATTGTTTAATAAGTATAAATAAATACATATATGTATCTTTAAAAAAATTATTTGGTAAGATTAGCTAGGTTAGACCAAAAATACATCAAGGAAATGCATGACAACATTTTGAAAACCATCAATGGATGGATTACAACCTATTTCAAAAAGAGAAAGATACCAAAGAATGCGGGGGAAATTACAAATATCTTTCCTCAAAAAAAGATTATTAAAACAACATCAATACAATGATGGACAGAAACAACTACACCCAGAGAAGGAACACTGGGAATTGAATGTAAAATATTAGCACTACTGTCTATCTACCCAGGTTACTTATACCTTCTGAATCCAATTTCAAAAAGAGATTAAAAAACAGCATCAATAATCTAAATTGTTTTATTATCTTTAAACAAAATAACATCTAACATTTATAGTGCTTTAGGTTTACAAATAACTTAATATGTTATCTCATTTGAGAGTCATAACAATCCAGTTAAGTTTATCTTCATTTTACAAATGAGTAAATTGAGGCTGGCAAAGAATAAGTGGTTTACCTAGGATAGCAAGATTCAAAACCATATCTTCTTGACTCCAAGTCCAACAATTAATCCTAGCTACTACTATGAAATTTTTATGAGAATGAAATACAAAAGATATCAATATTATTCTTGGGGAAAAAAATAAATAAGGAACAAAAAGACTTATAAATTATTTTCTAGAGAAAAAACTAAACTTTTCCCCATGTTTTTTTTAAACCTTTCTTATACCTATTCTTGAGACTTCCATTCCTTCCAGATATCCCTGACTTGATTTTCCTCTCTCTCCAAACTCAACTCAGTAAAATGGTCATTCAAATTTTATACATCTCTACTTTTAAAGCCCCTGTTGCAACTCCAGTCACCTCATCCACAGGCTTGTCATCACTCTGGCCCAAGATCAGCCTTGGATCATATTCAACATCCCAAGTTCCCATCTCCTACTTATTGAACACTGAATGGAAGGAGAGGAAATCTTAATTGTCTGGGTACATCATATGGGCCATCACTGAAGCAAGACAGTCTTTTTTTTTTTTTTTTAACTATTTAATTATCTGTCATTCACTACAGAAACTATCATAAACTCAGTCTTCCTCAATCTTCCTTGTTCCTACAAAAAACCCACCTCTATCCTTTTCTCCTAGCTACTTTTAAAATAAATTGAAAATACTGAAGTCAATTAATGTGAGCTCCTTTTCCCATTTTCAGATCCAAATTCTCTGACATCATTGCTTGGTCTCTTTCTTCTTTTCCCTAATCTCTGACAAATAAGTGGCTCCTTTCCTTGTCAAGCTCATCCCCCTACAGATGCACCTAATCCCTCCCCCACTATTTTCTTCAGAAGACTACAATTCTCAAGTACTTTCCTCTTTTGGAATCTTCAATCTCTTTATACTTTCTTTAATACTTTCAAACACATGCAAGCCTGTCCATTTTTAAAAACACAATCCTAATATCTCCCACAAGCTACTCTCTGAGAGCTATGACTCCACTCTTTCTCAAACTCCTTGAAAAAGTTGGGTACAATCACTGCCTCCACTTCTCGTACTCTTTCCTCAACTCTTTGCTATCCAGTTTCAGATCTCACTCAATTGAAACTACTCTCTCTAAAGTTACTAATGATCTCAGCTACTGAGGTGGTCTTTTCCAACTCCTAATTCTTCTCAATCTAGCGACTGCAAATGATACAGCTGACACTTCCTTTTGAATATTCTTCTCTTCTCTGGATTTTTCTAATATTCCTCCTCTCACTATTTCTCTCCTATCTGTCTTGACAACATTTTAAGTCTTTCCCAGCTTTTCTGAATTACTCAGAATAAAATTTCCTGTTTATTCTTATGGCACAATAATTAATATTCCATTATAAATCACACACCACAATTGGTTTTTCTATTTTACAATATGTACTTAGTTTCTTTCTAGTTCTTTGCTTTCATAAAAAGTGATGCTATTGGGTGGCACAGTGGATAGAGCACCAGCCCTGAAGTCAGGAGGACCTGAGTTAAAATCTGGCCTCAGACACTTAACACTTCCTAGATGTGTGATCCTGGGTGAGTCACTTACCCCAATTGTCTCAGCCAAAAAAAAAGTGATTTTTTTTTTCCATATATCTGAGATCTTTATTTGGGTCTCTGACTTCTTTGGGATAGATGTCTATCCCTAAGTTCCCTAAATCAAAGAATGTAACACTTTCAGTCACTTATTTCATGTAATCCAAATTGTTTTCTCAGGATAACTAAACCAATACATAGCTAAGGTAGCAGCATTAAAATTTTTAGTGGGGACCTGCTTAAAAGAAGAAGCTCAAGAGACATTATGGAGGAACTATTTAACTGGAAAAGATGACAGAGTAGAATAAGACAATTGTAAATGTAAGGAATAACAAATAAATAGCCTGAATGTTTAAATGGTGCCCTTAAAATAAAGTAAGACCCAGAGGAAGGCTTCTAGAAATTTGGGTGGATCGTCTGTGGAAAATGTAAGAGATAATATGGACAAGAATTTATAATAAGGATGAGAAGGCATAAATGGCATTGAAGAGAACACAAGATGATTCACTGAAGCAAAGGAATGGGTCCAATGGAAATAATACCACATATGGAATCAGAAGGCTTGGGTTTCAATCTCACATCTGTTACTTACATATTAAATGTGACCTACAACAAACCACTTTAGCTATTTGAACCACAGTTTCCTCATCTGGGAAATGAAGTGGATAGATACAAAAGTGAAGGTCTCCTCCCGCTAAATTCTAGCTCTGAATTAAGGATTCTAGATACTGATTTAATCGTTGAAACTCTATATTCTATTGGGTTATTTAAAAATTAAGTTGACTGAATATTGTGATTACTTACTCTTGACAAGAATACTACTCAAAAGCTTTGGTCCAAGAATGTGACAATATAAACTCCATTATATACACTTATGTGGATATTTCAATATATTAGAGTCATCTGTCAAAATTTTAAAGGCATATTTCCTTAATCATAAGGACAACATAAGGAAATAGTTATAATGCTTGTGACCTTATTTTTAGAGCTTCCTGGGTATCATGTAGCTCTTGGGAACCCCAGTTGTATTATCATTTCTAATCTTATTCCTGAAGTCACATACTGGACTTCAACATCAAGAGGTGGAAATGATAAATAGGAAGTCAGTTTTCCTATCCAATTGACTTGAGACTTGACTCTGCCTTGAGGGCAGAGACTATGATTTTTACCTTTCTTTGAATCTCTAGCCACCACATAATAAGCACTTAATGTTTGTTGACTGACTCAAGTTTTGATTTTCTAGGAAGCTAAATACCTAACTTCTAAAGAAACATGTCAATTACAAAATGCTACCCTCTGTTTAGTCGACCAAGCACCTGCTTATAAATCTTCAAAAGAAAAGCAAACTCTAGCTGACTTGAAAGCAGAGCCAAAGAAAGGATTTAAATGACAGATTCTCGCCAGCTTAGCAAATTATTCCATGCTATCCTGTATTCAGCTCAAAGCTTGGGTGGATCTTCAAAGCCAAAAAATAATTTAAGTATTTTTTTCCCCCAGCATATGATCTGTGTTTTTTAGTGTACATTTTATGTTGAAAACTGCACATCTCTATAACTAAAGTGTTTATTTCATGTAGCTGCTGAGATGTCCCACCACTTACTTCTTGTGTGAATTCCAGTAAGTCACTATCTCCAAGCTTCATTTTCCTCAATTATTTGCATGCCCAATGTGACACAGAGTAAGTGCTCAATAAATGCTTGCTGATTATTTCAAGGTCAGTTATAACAACAATAATAAAAATAAAATAGTTTCAGAGACAGTAAGATAGATAAAAGGCCAGCTTTTGAAAGGGTAAGATTTGAGTTCAAATCCTATCAGCCAATCATTTAACCATTCAGTGTTTCAGACTACATATTGAATTGCCAATCTACATTAATGAAGGGATTTTTCACACTTTGGAGTTCTGTGCTCTGATAAAAACAGATTTGGACCAAAATTTATGCATAAATTCATTAACTCCTTAGTGTCACCTTTCTCCTTCTGGACCAAAAATTCTGAGGGGCACAAGAAAGAGATGTTAATCCCTTCATAAGCCTAATTGTAATACTGTCAAAAACAAAATGCATAAATACAAATGAGAGATGTAATTATCTCCCACCTCAACTTGCTCTCTCCGCTTCAGAAAAAAATTCTCCACAAGGAATTATAGAAAAGGCAAAAAGTATCACCAGAACTTTGAGTTTGAGGATGGCAGGGGAAAATTTGAGCTCTTTCAGCCCAAGGGTCATCAGTCAAAGTCAAAGAAATAAAGGAAAGTAATCAGGAAAGTCTGGGCGGGTGACCATGATTCTCAACCTTCCCATCTCACCAGCAATCAGAAGGCAATGCAAACCCATATACAGGTGAATTGGGTATAAATTCCAGGCAAGGTCAGATCTTTTACACCATAAGTCTTCGTGAAGTTTTAAAGTAATTAAAATTTTATATAAATTAAAACTGCAATAAGACTTCTGGGATATTTATGTGATTGCCATTCAAGTTCCATTTCTTAATAAAAACACCTCTTTTCAGCGGAAAGAGACATATATGTGCCAAAATGTTTGTGGCAGCTCTTTTTGTTGTAGCTAGAAACTGGAAGATGAATGGATGTCCATCAGTTGGAGAATGGTTGGGTAAATTGTGGTATATGAAGGTTATGGAATATTATTGCTCAGTAAGAAATGACCAGCAGGAGGAATACAGAGAGGCCTGGAGAGACTTAAATCAACTGATGCTGAGTGAAATGAGCAGAACCAGAAGATCACTGTACACTTCAACAACAATACTGTATGAGGATGTATTCTGATGGAAGTGGAAATCTTCAACATAAAGAAGATCCAACTCACTTCCAGTTGATCAATGATGGACAGAGGTAGCTACACCCAGAGAAGAAACACTGGGAGGGGAATGAAAATTGTTAGCACTAATATCTGTCTGCCCAGGTTGCATGTACCTTCGGATTCTAATGTTTATTGTGCAACAAGAAAATGATATTCGCACACATGTATTGTACCTAGACTATATTGTAACACATGTAAAATGTATGGTATTGCCTGTCGTCGGGGGGGAGGGAATGAAGGGAGGGGGGGTAATTTGGAAAAATGAATACAAGGGATAATATTATAAAATATATATATATATATAATTTTTAAAAAAAGTGATAATAAAAAATAGCCAACTGCTTAAAAAAAAAAAAAAAAAAAAAAAAAAAAAAACACCTCTTTTAAACAATGAGGTGATTCAAGGCAAAAAAGTGCCATCCACATCCAGAGACAGAACTATGAAGGTAATGTGAATCAAAGCACAGTATTTTCATTTTTTGTTGTTGTTACTGTTTGATTGGTTTTTTTCCCATATTTTTTCCTCTTTTGATTCTTTTTTGCATAGCATGTCGAATATGGAAATATATTTAGAATAACTGCACACATTTAACCTATATGAGACTGTTTGCTATCTTGGGGAGGAGACAGACAAATTTGGAACACAAGGTTTCAAGAAGGTGAATGCTGAAAGCTATCTTTGCATATATTGAAAAAATAAAATACTATTAAAAGTCAAAAAAGAAAAAAGAATGAAGCATCTCATCACCTTTCTGGGACAAAGAGAACAGATAAAAATGGGTAAATTATATAGCTATATAAAAGTCAAATCTTTTCTGCTTAAAAAATATGGCAATATGTATATAACCAAGATTTCCAATTCACAGCAGATGGCTCATTTAATTCAAATTACACATATTTGAATTTTGCAATAGTGAATAACAATACTTTGGCAAATTAAATTAGAATTTTTGCTCCTAAGGTCTCCATTTAATGCTCTTTATTATCCTTCTGATCATGCTCTAGAAACACTGTAAAAGTCTCTGGACTTATGAATTTTTTTTTCTTTTAATGACCTGTCAGTCCACAATTCATATATATAGATATAGATGTATCTATATATGAGTTCTAACGCCAAGTCATTTCACAGAGGGAGATATTTCCACATCAATAAAGATAAAATCACAGATCCAGATGAGAGATCTGCATTATGAAAGAATTACACTATGTATACAGTTTTCCCCTAATTGCAAATCTGTTCTTAACTTCTGTGAGGTTTGAGGAAACTTACTATAGCACAGTAGTAAAAGGTAACAAGGTCTATGAGGGCAGGAATATGATTTTTTTTTTTTGGGGGGGGGTTGTTTTTGCATCCTATCTAGCACATAAATGTTTAACAAACGAATAACTGAAAAACAATGAAATGTCACCAATATTGAGTCAAATTTCAGGCCAGCTAAATAAGTTCTAAAAAAAAGCATATTTTGATTTTTTTTAAACATAAAAACAAAACATTAAGTTTAAAAATCATATTTTATGACGCAAAATTCATTTAATCTATTGAACTAAATTTAAAATCAAAGTCAGGATACAATGATCTTGTAAGGGTAGAACTACTGAAAATATCTTAAATAAGGGGTAGCTAGGTGGCGAAGTGGATAGAGCACCAGCCTTGAATTCAGGAGGACCAGAGTTCAAATCTGGTCTTAGACACTTAACACTTCCTCGCTGTGTGACCCTGGGCAAGTCACTTAACCCTAGCCTCAGGGGAAAAGAAAAAAGAAAATATCTTAAATAAATGTTTTCTTCCACTCCTTTGTTTGAGTCACACAGATGATCTCTACTTTGAAATCAACTACAATCACATGTATTTATATCCCAATACCTCAGCTTGACTAATAGTGATCTAATTTTCTGAAATTCCCAAAATGGTTCCAAATTCTCTTTATACCAATATCATAAAGGATATCAAAGGCTTCAAATTTGTTAACAATTGTTCTCTGGCCAATATGGCAAGTTTCCCATTTGGATAGGTGCTCTTAACCATAACTAAATTGTGTCAGAAGAAATCTTTTAAAACAATAATGTGAGCTGGCATCACTCTGATGCTAGTGCTACCAACCAGGACAATCCCAATGACACAACTGGGAAATTAACTGGAGAGAAAAGCAATCTTCCTTCTGCTTTTTACTCTCAAATGCTCCTCCCCCCCAAGAGCTCTGAAATGCATTCATTTTATACACATACACAGAGATATAACATATGCATTGTATGTGCACGTGCATGCATGCTCACACATACACAAATAGCTCTCAGCAGGAACCAAAAAGTCAAAGCCTAACCCCATGGTTTTTAAGTGAGCAAGTCCAATTTTCTTCTTTGTAGCTCTTGACACATGCTGGCTGGGAGCCGTCTGGATTTTTTCTGCCTTGTTTCTGCACCAGAAGGCTCTGCACTGCAGGTCAGGAGATGATAAGGAAATGAACAGTGTAATTTCCAAGGCCTCTGAACAGGCCCTGTCAGCAGCTCTGGAGGCGGGTTACTCAAGCATGGCTTGAAGAGTGAAAGCCACAGTGAGGAGGACTGAGAGAGCCAGCAGTAGCAAGAACTCAGCTGTGCACATTACCCCCACCTCCAGCCTGAAAACCCAGGCTGAGAGTTTTGTTTGTAGAAGCCCTTATACCCCAAATGGCAAGCACACAAGTTCACGCCAGGGAAGATGGATTAAAGGGTTGCGCTTAGGGTTTTCCCATGCATTCATGTGTGGAAGCAAAAACACTTATTGCTCTTCCAAACTTCATTAGACAGCAAATGTTGGCAATCCCAGAGCAACAATGCATCCAACAGCACCAACACTCCAGCAACAATGGCCAAAAAAGAAACCTAGTTCACATGGTAACTGTAACCCAGCAAGCTATTTGAAATGTTCTGTGGAGTCATTTCATAGTTTTAATTTGTATTCTTTTGGGCTATTCATAACCCCAAAAGACTAGATCATTCACAGGCAGAAGATTTCTTGATACAATATTGGAAAATTTCCACATTCAATGCTTTAAGTTGTGGCAATGAGATTAAACCATGTTTAACAGTCATTATGTACCAATACCAGAATCTTACTCATAACAGCACATTAAAGCACAGATTCAAATTTCGGATCAAACGTAACATCAATGGGGCCAAACATGAAGTTACTAGGGGGAAGGAAGGAGGAAAGGAGACCCCCTCCTCCCTCCTGCATTATACTGGAAACAAGCATTTATTAAACACAACAAAGTTGAGTGCAAAGTATGGGAATACAAACCAAAAGAATATTCATCTCGGCACTCAAGGAGCTTCCATTCCACTAAGGGAAAGAAAATATACAAGTGGGGAGATAAAAAAGCCAGGAGTCAGGGCCTAGAAGGAACAGGAGAGCCAGTCTGGAGCCCTGCACAAAACTGAGGCTAGGGGCTGGCCTTAGAGTGGGATGTTCTCAGACTCTGAAGGCCCAGAATCTAATGAGACAGCATGGCTTTGAAGTCAACAAACTAGGACAGAACTGGGAAGAGAAAGCTGACCTTTGAGCTAAAAAGCCCAAGCATTTAAACCTACCTCTGACAAAAAACTGGTTGTGGAAATTTGGACAAATCATCTAATATCTCAATATCTCAGGAGGGAAGGCAAGGAAAGGGAAGAGATGGGGAGGGAAGATTATCTGCATTATGAAAGGATTGCATCAAGCAGCTTTTCCCCTAAATCAGCTGAAAGATAAGCAAGTACCCAGTACACTCAAGGCATTAACTATTAGTGTTGAAAGAAACACTAAAACTCCAAGACTTCTTCCTCTTATTTACTGCTAAGTAGCAATATGGGGGGGAGGGGAGAGGAAAGGTTACTGGTCTAATGACTATCCAGACAAGTTGGGGAGTTTTAGAATCCAGGAGAATATTGGAAGGGATCTGCCAAGTGATTAAGTTTGGTTTTCCATTTGTAAATATGATGCATTTCAAAGCCAAATGCAAAGGTTGCTCTGGATAAACAATTTTACTAAGACCAAAAAAGCCTTCAACTCAAAACTGTCTAACAGAACTGAAAGAAGTAAAAAACAAAAAAAAAAAAAAAACAAAAAACTCATCATCTTTGTAATTTACAATCTTAAAGAGTTGTCTAGAGCAGAGTGAAGAGATGTGTTCAGGAACAGAATCAAGAAGCATTTATTAAATATCTACACAGGTACAATGCTAAATGTAAACCTTCCTATCCTTAAGGAGCTCATAGCCTAATAGGGGAGACAAACAACTAAGTACATAGGAGATAATGAACAGAGCAAAAGTGCTAGAATGAAAGGGAATAAAGAAAGGCTTCTTAAAAAAAAAAAATTCCATTTTAGTGGGAACTTTAGGAAAGCCAAAAGGAATTTCAAGCACAGAGGACAGAAGGTCTGTGAAAATAAATGCTAAGAGTGACTAGTGCAAGGAACAGCAAGGAAGGTAGTGGCTATAGTGGAAGGACTCTGAATACCAAGAGATCCTGGGGTGATAGTGAGCCACTGGAATTAAGTCATTAGTAAGATGATGTAATGAGAGCTGTGTTTTAGGAAGATCACTTTGGCAACTGAGGAGAGATTTGTAACAGTAAGACTAACCAGCAGGCTGTTATAGTAGTCCAGACATAAGAAGATGAGGTCCTTCAGTAAGGTGGTAACAGTGTCAGAAGAGAAGAGGGAATTTGTGAGAAATGTTACAAAGATAAATGAGACAGACCTTCACAACATATTGTATGGGAGGAAAGAAGATGAGAAAGAGAGAGGAGTGAAGGATGACAACTGACCTGAGTAGCTGAAAGAATGGTGAGGTCCTCACCAAAACAGTGAGAAAGAGGAAAGTTTGCAGGGAAAGAGGTATTTAATTCATGTGGAATTTAAGATGACTACTGGAAAATCTAGTTTGAAATGTTCAATAGGTAATTGAAGATGGGAATCTATTGGTCAGAGCTAGACAAGTAGATGTGAGATTCATCAACATAACGATGGCAAAGTATAAGAGGTAATGAGATCACTTATGTGAAATAATATGAAGAAGAAAGCAAAGGGCAGAGCTATTATCAGAGGCAGAATTTGAATCCAAGTCTTTCTGGCTTGAAACCAGCTTTCTACACATTAAAACATTTTATGCCATACAACTTCCTCTGTCCCATTAGAGAGCTCATTTTCTTTGCCCTCCTTTGTGTTCCTAGAACTTAGCACAGTTCTTGTGCTAGTCAGTAAGCATTTATCAACTTACTAAAACATACTATCTCTTTCTGTGGCATCACAGGATATCTAGGCATGTAAATACAACATTTAATTTTATTTATAAAAATATTGTTTAAATCTTGCCCATCTCTTCCAGCTTTTCTCTGAGGGCTTCCTTAAGTGTTCTGGAGTTGTTGTTTCTCTCCTCACCCTCCCTGAGTTTGTGCCTTGAACATGCCCACCACCATAACAGCTGCTTATGGTGGGATTCTTTTTTCATTTGCTCTTTATTTTACTTTACTTCCTGACCCAGGATTTGACATTAAAGCTGGAATTTGCCACAATTCTGGAGGAAGGTCTGGGCCAATCCTTTTGTTTTCCTGGGATATTGAATGTTGTGTTATTATAGGATCTCAGGGACATGATGAGGACCTACAAACTTGCACTTATCTCCAAATGATTTAACCAGGATAAGTTCTGATTACTGTCTCCCTGGTCTGAGTTCTACAAGTTCCTGACTTGGGTTTGGATCTGTCTGAGCAACACGCAAGAGAATGCTGCCAGACTCAGCCCCTATCAGCCAGCTGGAAAGCTTTATTGGTGGAATGACAGAATTGTTGGCTCCCCTTTGGTCTGGAATTCTTGCTCTAGTTATTCCTCAGAGTTAGACACTAGAACTGAAATCAACCACACTGGCACTTCTAGCTTCAGTACTTTTCCCTTTCTCTATACACCAACAGGACCTTCCTACCCCAGAATGCCATTCCTAGGCACTTGCTCCTCCCCTCAGTCTACTCTGGATCTGTGATCTACAACTGGATAATTGGGTGACAAAACTGATAGCTGGCTCCTGACCCTTTTGCTGTGCTCTAGCATACGTCTAATGCTATCCCAGTATGGTTTTCCAAGGGCAGCATGCTTATCCCTGACCCAAGTGTCTATGAACCACTCTACCTATCTCCCTATATCCACCTAGTCTAGACAAATCACTTGAGTCACTTTGACTTTCTCAAATTTCCCCATTAGAATTACTTGTAGTACATTTTCTAGATCCATCAGAAGAATTATGGAGGAAGGATGAGCTCACCTTACTTACTACTTCCAATTACTCCACCATTTTGCCTCAGCCTTTAGCTTTTCTTTTCTAAGAAAAACATTAGATTGAAAATTCAGAAAGCCCTCATTAGCAGTTTAAAATATAAAAAGAATCCCTCCCAGGCAAAGGGAAAAAAGATTCATTCAAATATTCATTAACAATTTATTTAAAAACTCTGCATTACAGAGGTTTAAGAACACATCCCTTTCTGCAGAGAAATATATAATCCTGGGACTCAACCAGGCACTAACTATGCATGATTTTAATAAGTAAGCCAAGTTAACTTCTCATTTGCAAAATGAGGCTAGATTCATCTCCCAAGTCTCTTTTAGCTCCAAAATTTTAAAACAATCTGATTTTAGGAAACAACCTCAATGGAAAGAATGAGGGATAAGGGAAATTCAGGTTGGTGGGGTTTTTATCTATATAAGTGAATTTCTCAAGATTCAAACCAGTTCTATAAAGGGAATTCAGAGGCTTTTCCCCTCCTCTCCACAAAAGAAAATAAAAGTGTTCTAACAACTCCAGGAAATAATGCTGAATGGTGCCACCAAAATCTAAGAGATTAATTAGGAAGTAGAATTTGAGGGGAAATTCTGGGCATGAATTGGCAAATTAAATCTGTGAGAGAAATTCAGCTAAGCTAGTTGTTTTTATACAACTCATAAGTAAGTAAAGAATGGGTTTTCACATTTTTAAACGGTCAAAAAAATTTAAAGATACATTTTGTGATGTGAAAATTATGTGAAAATCAAATTTCAATAACCATAAATGAAATTTTAATGGAACATAGCTAAATTCATTTATTTACATAGTCTATGGCTATTTTTCCATTGTAACAGCATAGCAGAGTAGGTGCAACATAAACTTTATTGTAGAACTCTCCTTGCTTTGAAGGGTGGCTCAGCACAACACAAACGGCAATGATGTTGCTCCAATGTTATAATTCAATAACATTTTGAGTGCTACATGTGTTGATTCCTCTATAATGACTTTTTTTTTTTTTTTAATTCCAAGCATATATCCATCATGTCAACACACAAAAAAAGTGAATTTTGATTGTGGTATTTTAAGCACAGCATATGGATTGTTTTATCAAGTTAGATGGCAAAGCATAGCGCTCACTGTCCTCACAGAATGTAATTTTTGTCTTGCCACTGCATTCTTGATGACTCTGGAGGAGAGTGAGGCTGATGACTTTGTGAAGTTCTGTCTCACTTAAATGCAATTCCCACACAGGCCAAATTTTCACCCTTAAGGTATCATAGATTCTCTTCAAGAATGAAGGACATATATAAGCAAATCAGAAGAGCCATCTGCACCCAGAGAGAGGACTGTGAGAACTAAGTATAGATCACTCTTTTTGTTTGCTTACATTTTGTTTTCTTTCTCATTTTTTTTTTCCGTTTTGAAGTGATTTTTCTTTGTAGCACAATAATTGTGGAAATATGTAGAGAAGAAATGCATATGCTTATCATATATTGGATTACTTGCTGTCTAGGGGAGGGGGCAGGAGGAAGGGTGGGAAAAAATTTGCAACACACGGCTTTACCAGGATGAGTGCTTAAAATTATCTATGCATATGTTTTGAAAATAAAAAGTTTTAATAAAATAAAAGGACAAACAGAAATTGGTCTTGAGGAACTAAATTATATCTAAGATAGATTGTCAAAAAACAATCCTGGCTCTTATCTCCAAGAGCTTGGGGGATGAGATGAGGGATGGAACTTCAAAGAGACTTAAAATTTTTCCAGTAAGCTATCTTGGGGGAAAAAAAAGTGTGTCAACTATGTGCATAGTAGCACTGTGCCAACTATTGTGTCAGTCATATGGAAGTAGCTCTCTACTATCTACTTCTTGGCTTTTCTCTCATGTTCTTCAACTTCTGACTGGGTTCCAGCCCTGCTTTCCTACTCCTCTGCCAGAAATGCTCTCACTCTTGTACTTTTGTGTTTATCTCCATAGCAACTTCTTCATATTTATTTAAATAATTGTTTATTTAAAAGCCAGAGAAGCTTGCAAAAAGCTACCTCCAACTGTAGACGCTCAGCCTTTATTAAGGAAGAGGTCACTTGCTCATCGCAGTGGTGCCAGACTGCAGCTATTAGCCTCCAAGGTTCCCTCTAACAATTACATCCTTCTTCCAAAAACCGAAGCCTAGTTTTTCAAGTCTAGTTTCTCCCCCTGGCCTTTCTCCAAACCCTCACTTTAACTCTGTACTCACCAGCTCATTGAAAGGACAGGCCCTTTCAATACTGACTGTATTAGCAAAAGCTAAATCTCTCTGGCACCAAGTTAATGTCATTAGCTAGATGTATAGCTACTCTCAGTCCCATTCCCTGGAGAGCAACCACCCAGACAGCTTCAATACATTTATGGATTACATTTACCTCCTGCTTGGAACCCTTCACACACAGACCTTAGTCCAAACTCTGCAGGTAAGCAAGTACTACACAGGTGTTCCTAAGAAACTCTGTGTCAGCAAAATGATGTAAGCTAAAAGAAGATGGAGGACTTTCTGTACTTGGAGAACTGGTCTCTGAAATTTTTCCAGAAGTAATTTAGAAATGTGGGGCAAGAGTTTCCTGACTAACAAGATCACAGTAGGAACACGGCCAGCTACACAGAACAGACAAGTGAATCTGAAACAAAAATAAGTACTTCTTCCACTTTTGGGATATCCTAACCCAAGAGAAAACATCGGCCCCTAGAGAAAAGGCAACAAGTACAGCAGGACAAATAATGCTAATACTCAGGATGGAAAAGACAGAGGTATACTCAGGAGCATCTATGCAGCACAAACCCACCTCAACCATCCCTAGATGCCACTGACAAAGGACATGAATCAGAGAAATTCATAGCCTTACAAATTATATTGGTCTGGGTTTCCAAGAAAAGAAGGGCAACTTATAAAGGGGCACCAATCACCATGACATAACACAACATCCATCTATTTATTAAACAAAGAAATAAGCATACCCTCCTGAAGCCAATATAATTATTGAGAAAGCAATTTATACTGCACTGCTGGGATCAGCTGAATGCACAAGGTGAACAGACCAGAGATGCAAGAGTCAATAGGACAGTTCTAACACCCAAACTTTTTTTTTTTTTTTTTGAACCAACTATAAGGTACAGATGCAGCCTGACCCTCCTTTCAGATAATAAGATCAACTCTCCTTCCTAGGATTATAAACTCATCTCTCATCTCATCTTCCCACCTGGAAGGAAAAGAAAACACTTCTTTGGAAGCCATTAAGTAAAGAGAAAGCTCTCACTGCCAGGGGGAAAAAAGGTATCCAGAGTGAGACACATTTGGCCAACTAAATTTTTTTATAGCGCACACAGACACAAAAACCGCTCTGGGATTCTGTTATTATTCCCTTTTGTAGATTCTCCCAAAATCTAACCCTTTCACAACACACTGCTCTGTCTTATCACCAGCCTACCCTTTGTGGCTTAGTGTTAATATTTTCCAGCCTTTCAGGTCGTCCCCAACCTTTTTTTTGCATTTTGTTAAAAGAATCTTTTTCCAGGTCCCCACAAGACTTTTGGCCTTGCCAGAAATCCAACTTTTTCAACCTAAAGTCCAATTTCCACTTTGGCCCCCCTTCTTCAGTTTAATTGATAGGAAAAAAAATTGGTCTTACTCAAAGTTTGATACCAGCTTCTAACATCGAACACCTAAGGCATGGTTTCAAAATATATTTAAAAAAAGAATGTTCTCAAATTCTACCGAAAGAAATTCCCTCCTTGAAAGTAATTGGATTCAAGATGAGAAATTCTGTTCCCAAAATGCCCATTCTACCTAAGGAACCCACAAGAATCACACTACTTGAAGCAAAAAAAACCATCATCATTACCAGCTACTTTGACCTTTTAGTGGCTATTAACCATGAACAAGTAAATGGACCCCTCAGAGAGTACACACAGCTTGTAGCAGTTAGTATAATGCAGGCCACCACAATTCTTACCTTTTCAGACTTGACTTTCTTCAGTGGACGGCACTCGTTCTCCCCTTCCTCTGGCTCCTGCTTAACTCCCAACGGGTTGAGTGCGGTCCCTGGCTCAATGGCTATACTCCCAAGAGGCTCTGTAGTTCCAGTGTCCACCCCTGCACTTCCATCATATTGGCTGCCCCGTCCTCCCAGGGCAAGAGGCTGAAGAACCCCAGAATCCTTCTCTGAACAAGTCCCCACTCCCTCATTTCTCTCCTTCTTGCTCTTCGATGAGTTACTCTCCTTCTCTTTCTTAGAGCTTGCGACATTTCTGGATGCCTTAGCAGCCTTCTCTGAACCCTTGGGGGCAATAGCAGTTACCAGGCTTCCTGCATTAGCACCATCCCCTGATCGTCCCTGAGCTTCTTTCTTACCAGATGCCCCTTCACTTGCTGTGAACAAGGAAGCCCCTGGGGTGGGCTTTCCACTGTCCTTGCCACTCTTACTCCTTTTGGATTTTGACTTGCCTTCCTTCCCTTGTGGTCCTGGCACTGGGGTCACAAACTTGATGTTGTCCGGCAGTGTGGCCACAGCATTGGGGGCTGGTAGCCCCACCTCTTTCGAGCCTGACATCTCCAGTTTCTGCTGGTCCTTCTCCAGGTCAGCGTCCAGGTCAATGATGAGATTCCCTACTCCAATGTCCCACTCATCCCCACTGTCGTACGTTTCAACTGGATTTGCATCTACTCCTTTCCCTCCGGAGGCTCCACTGCTCAAGGACATCTTAGAGTCAACGTCCCACCTCGAGATTCAAGCCTCTTCCTTGCCCCCAGCTTTCAGATTTTCAGTGGTAGCTATTTTCTCAGACCTGTAACAATCTTCAGCATATGCCCAGTGGACAACATCATTGCTAGAAGGAAAAAAACAAAAACAAACAAAAAAAAATGGTCGTTTAAAAAAACAACTGAAACCTAGTGCCAGTCTTCACATTGAAAGGAGGCTTCTTAAGGGGGCATTCTAGATGATAAGATAGACAAGACAAACCAGTTAACTTTGTATTTCTGATTCAAGCCCCAGACAAAATCAACATCCATACCACCTCCCTCAGGGAGGGGGCAGCATTTTCAATGCCTAATTTGATTCTGTGATAAATCTTACATTCAATGTCCTTTAGTGTCAGTTCCCTCTATCCCTGATAGTCTCAATACTACCATCACTGCCAGCTGGCAATTCTCCCTGAATCAATATAGGCCCCAGCAGGTCACAGCTCATGAAGACATTAGTCTTACTACTCCTGTTTTCACTACCTCATGTTCAATTATTTGAGTCCCTATTAAGATCATAATATTATCCTCTTTTTTTGTGTTTGCATCTCCAGCACCTAGGACAATATCTGATACACAGTAGATGCTTAATAGATACTCACTGATTTAGTTACCCAAAGTCCCATTAAAAGTTTAGCAGACCTCAGCTACAAATGTTCCCCATTACTTTTCTGAAGCAAAAAAGAAGCAATATGGTTAACTATCACTAGCGAGAAAAAAAAATGCAATATATTAGAAAAAAATATGAGAACCAACATCATTGACTGACAAACTTTAAGAAATATACCCTAATAATGAATTCAGCCAATCATTTTCAATTAATAGGAATTTAAATCAGAACTGCTTCCATAGAGGCTTTATTCATACTTCCTTAATTCCTTTTGCTTCAACCCATATTCTATGTTGAGAGCTACTCTAAGGCCAAAAAAATAAACTCCCCCCCCCAAAAAAAAACTGTCATCAATCAGACAACCTCAAAAGAAAAATTGCCCCTTTCTTTCCCCTCATGTTTAACCTTAACAGAACGAGGAGCGGGGGAGGGGAAGAAAAAAAAAAAAAAAGACCTCTAAGGAAGATGACTCCCTGACAAAGGAGCTAGATAACTTATCCAAAAATTCAATGTGACCAGGATATACTTTTGAGAGCAGCCTTTTAAGACCTGAAGAGTATTTGTAGAAATGGAGGCTCTTCTATTAATATGATGAGTAATACTTTTTAACTTTTCTAAAATTCAACTTCCTTGTCTCAATAGGATTGGCTAGTTAGCAGTGATTCTGGTGGTATACTTCCAAAGACACAAACACTACCGTAAAAATACCAAGGACTCTTTAATCAGCTGTCAGTAGAAATCAAACTATTCCCCATCTGCTCTCTGCAACATCCTTAGCTCTATACAGCTAATAATCAACTCTCTGACAGGTCATTAAGGAGATTTTTAACCCCAGGAGATGCAGTAACATGCAAGCTAGAAATGAAAAGCACTAATTTCTTATCAATAGCAGAGAAAGTGCAGAATCAGGAGAACCAATGCTCTACAAAATCCTTAAGTCACTTTAAGCTTTCCAATGCTATTGTACAGATTTTCTCCCCTTCCTTGTTAGCTTTCCCACAGACTAACCATAATCTACTTTCTGTCTTGGAATGAGCACAACTCAGTGATCTAAGCCACAAAACCACCAGCTGAGTCTACCTGACTCTGGAGTCCTTTCCCTGCTATGCTTTGCCAGCTATTACCCTTTATGCTTTGTTCCTACAGCTGAGATCACTGAAAAGCTGTTCTCTGCCTAGATGTGTCTATGGAGAGTAAAAGAGATGTACAGGGTTCACTCTTCCTCTCCCTTCTCCAGCTCCCAGAGCACATACTCATCCCTGTGTGTGAGACGATCCATCACAAACACCAAAAGCTTGAAACTGCACCCTCTCTGAAAGCCAGTTTTTGTGCCCAAATAGCCTGCATTTTGAAATCACTACTACTAGTACACTCAAGAGCTAGGCCCTTTGTACCTAAACAATGCATTTTCCCAGACGATGCCATGGAACCTGCCAACATCAATCTCAGAAGGCACACATTCCATGACCAAGGCTTCAGTGAGTGTTCCAACTGAGAAACTTTCCATTTACTTATTTCACATATGCCCAGAAGGAACAAATATCAAATAACATGTCCAAATGAGTAATTTAATTTTTGAAGGAAAAAAAGTTCCTTCTTCTCTACTTATATTTCTTTATCTTCCTATTTATTGTGTTCAAGCGGATCACTTAACTTCAGACTCAATTTCCTCATCTATGAAATAAGGATAGTAATACTTGTATTTCATACATCAAAGGGTAACAGCACTTTGCAATCTATAAAGTACAAGGTAAATGAGATACTGTTATGTTAAAAGGGTTTGAAGAAGGTTATTAACTTTTTTTTTATGACTTGGGACCCTTTAAAAATCTGGTGAAGCCTATAGACCTTCCCCTTCTCAGAACAGTGTTTTTAAATTCATACAAAATATGGACTGCAAATTAAGCCAATTATATTGAAGCCCAATTATAAAGATAAGTAAAATTCTAAAAATCCCGCAAATTCACGGACTCTCTTGAAATATATCCAGACACCCTGAGGATCCATGGACCTGATATGAAGTAGCTCTGGTTTAAAGTGTTTCAGTCTTAACTAACCCAGATACTTAGGTATCTATGTGCCCATAGAGAGTAGCAAACTCTGGGTTTCAGTTTCCTTCTCTGTTATAAGATCATATCACCTATTATAAAGGTATAAAGGAACCATGGCAATCTACATAGGACTAGAAGGAAAATGTTACAAATAGAAAAAAATAAGTAAATCTACAAACATAATCATATTCTTCAAGAAAATTTTTTTAAAAGGTTCTTTTAACTTAGTCCCTTTTAGAAGCTGTCTTAATATAAAAATTCCAGGTCTGCATTCTATTGCTTTGAACTATTAGCTGGCTAGTATTTACATAGCACTCTAAAGTTTATAAAATCTTTTCCACATATCTCATGACAGAAACCAGGTACACTGGAAGGAAAAATTTTTTATTTATTTAGGCATTGTACGAATATATACATATAATAGCACATAACTCCAGTCAGTATCTTACTGCTTAAATTCCTTTCTAGGAACGAAAAATGGCATACTAAATATAGCATTAGACTAGACATCAGAAGGACTAAGATCTAGTCCAAACTCTGTCAATGGCAATTAGTGTCACCTTCAGCAAATTATTTTAATGCACCTCAATTTCTTTTGGAATCTTAAGGTTTTGGCTTCTCCATAAAATAGCACTGTCCACCCTTCCCAAGTTAAGGAAAATAAAAAAAGAATGAGATCCCACAGTTAAATGGTATAAGACAATGCAAATCTAAGTTACAAACAGTAACTAATTATAAGGCAATGCAATCTTTATCCTCATAAAGCTCTTGTTCTTGTGAAAAAATAGATTGTTATTACAATCCTTGCTACGGAGCACATTAGTTTTTCCAAAGGAAAAAAAAAGAGATGGCCCTTGTAGATTTGACCTTACGAAGCAAATGGGAAGTAGCAGACATTCAGGAAATCTGAGTATTGTCAAAAAAACAAAAACAAACAAAAAACTTCATTTTAAAGTTACTTTTCGTTTCAAGGAATGGGCCATAAAATCATAGATCAGCTAAGAGTAAAGCTCTACTTAGGTTCAAATCACTTGAAACTCAAAAGTAAGGGAGAGAATCACCAAGGCTGGAGTTTTTTTTAACACCTAGAATCTTCTGAGTTTCCCAAGGTGGGAGTGGAGGGGTCAGTGATGAGGGAACACAATACATGACAGCAAATCCTTTCTTGTAAACTATATTTATGCTGTAAGTCTTAATAACTCTGTTAACTGTTAAGGAACTGCTAGAATATAACAATTGTCTTTTGTTCAAGTTTAATTTTACTCTAAGCTCAGCTACCAGGTGAGTTTCAACTAAAGAAGATGGACTCTCAAGCAGGACTTGGGATCAAGTGACATTTAAGACTTTTCTAGCTTTGAGCAAATTGCTTAGGTCTTCCTCATAGACAATAAAATGAAGGGAGTTGGAAAAGCTGAACTTTTGAGGTCACTCCTATGATCCTCTGGCCAAATGAATTGGTGACTAGTATAATAAGTAAGCCATTCTTTGTGACTTTAAATCACTTGGAAGAACAAGAATTTCCCTTTCCAAAGGCCACACTTCAGCAGAGCTAACCTACAGAAGTAGTTTCCATGGGCAAATCATAAAGAAATAATCAACTTCCCAATAGGTCCCTCCCTTAATTAGTTTCATTAATTACTGTAACAAAAGGAACTGAATCATCTCAACAACCACAGCCAACAGTTTAGTCCCACAAAAGAATTTGAGATAAAAAGCACAAACCCATTTAAAAGAACAGACTCAGTTCAGCTTTCTTGCATTTGAAAGAAAGATTCATCCATTTGTAACATTTAAAGACAGGGTGATAAGAAAATGCTTTCCATAAGTCACAGTGTGGGTCAACCCTCCTTGAATAATGCATATGCAGGGTTCAGTGGTCTACATAAGCTATCATTCTCTAGTAAATAAGGAAGAGAGAGGTCAGACCTGCTTCTAGTAACAAACTGTCAACCCCTGGGGAAGAGAGATAATTGGGGAAGGAGAGGAGAGTTAGGAGTGGAGATAGAAATAGCAGTTTTGCAGTCCTGGGACAAGCAAACACAATTTTCATTCAGTTTAATACATAAGCTTCCACAGTATGCTAAATGGAAATATCAAAGGAGAAATTCCTTTCTTTGTCTCCTTTGCTGGATCCTCAGGATCATCCAGGATTCCTTATCATCTCTCACCCCACTCTCTTATATCCAATCTGTTGCTTAAGACCTGTCAATTTCATCTTTGTAATGTCTCTCAAAAACATTTCTCCCTGACTCTACCACCATGCTAGTGCAAAACTCACCACTTCACACCCAGATTAGTACAATTGGTGGGTCTGTCTGCCTAAAATCTCTCCCCAATCCAATCCTCCAAAGAGATATTCTTACACTGCAGGTGAAATCCTGTTATCTTACTCCTAATACTTCTCTTCCTCCCATTCAACAGACTCCAATTTCTTCCTGGAGGTTACCCCAGAAGCAAATACAAAATGCTCTTTTTGGCATTCACAGAACTTCATAGCCTAGCCTCCTCCCTCTCCAGTATGCTTACATTTTACTCCTTGGCATGTACTCTAATGACACTGGCGTCCTGGCTGTTCCGGGAACAAGAAACTCCATCTCTCGGCTCTAGACATTCTCTCTGGCTGTCCTCCATGCTTGTAAAGTTCTTCCTTCTCTATTCAGTCTACTGACCTCCTTGGCTTTCTTTTATTATTGTTATGTCATTTTAGTTGTCTAACTCTTCCTGAAACCATTTGGGATTTTCTTGGCAAAGATACTGTTGTATTTTGCCATTTCCTTCTCCAGCTCATTTTACAGATGAGGAATTGAGGCAAACAGAAAGTAACTTTCCAAGCTAATATCTCAAGCAGGATTTGAACTCGGGTCCTCCTGATTGCAAGGCCAGAATTTTATCCACAGTGTCATCTATTCTTCCAAGTGCTCTAAATTCCAACACTTTTCTCCAATTAATTATTTCCTACTTCCTCTTAATAGTTTGCTTTGCATATATTTGTTTGAATGTTGTCTTACTTTCTTCAAAGACTGCCTTTTGTCTTTTTTTGTATCCTCAATATTTAGCACAGAGCCTAACACACAGGCTTAACACATTCTGATTGATTGAAAGACTGTTATTTTTTTTTAAATAAAAGATGTTCATTACTAAGGACATTTATTGACTTATAGTCTTAGCTTTCTTAGGACTCCATAGAAAGATGGTTCTGCAACAAGTTTTAGTAAGTCCATAATAAAGTTGTCAACACATTTTGCAAACATCTGAATGAAGACTGCCTTTTTTCAAACTTCAACTAGCCTCTCTAGTCACTTATTTAAGAACTCAAGTCAATAAATACTTCCATACTAAAAATTTTGCCTATTTAGTTATTTCATAAGTATTATGTCTGATACTGGATGTCACTATGACATCAAATATGAAAATGGAAAAAAAAAAACACATTTGCTCAAGATCCACTATTAAAGAAATTTTTAAAAATCATTATTTTATCCAAATCGTATTTATCTGTAGCATTTCTTAAATATACTATATAACGTATCTTTGATTGTGGATATCTAAAACATTTCTTTTAAACTTGAAGGGTTGCATACTAGTTTTAAAACTTGGTGAATAAGTCTGGATTTGCCCTATTTAGGGTATCTAATTTTAGGGAATCTAATCTTACTTCTTCTTAGTCCTCCTATGCCAAATTTGTTTTTTTTTTTTTCTAGTTTCTCTAAAAGATAGCCCTTCAATCCACTTGATCATTAGCGCTTTAATTTTTTTTGGTTCCCAATCACAACTGTATCAAGTGCTCCAGAAAGGGATGAAGCCATAGTTTTATATAAGGACAGTATTTTCTTTCTTTTTTATTTTTTTTGCTTGTTCCTGATACCTTTCCTAATAACAGCAAACATCTTGACAAAAGACATCCTGACAAAATTTATAATTCCTGGAAATTCCTATCTAAGTTTAAACTGTTGGCTATCAACTCACTATCTTATGACACAGATGAATTTTGCCCCTCTACCACCTAGATGCACCATACATCCACAATGAAAAGTAACCATTACTTTTCATTCACATTCAAAACTTTCCTTTAGTAAATACTCAACAACTTTAACATTTCACTACCTAGCAGGATAGAATTTAGAGCTGGAAAGGACTTCTGAAATCATCTAGTCCTCATATTGCAAATGATTTGCCCAATGTAAGCAATCAGCTCATCTAAGATTTTAAAAAATCTTACAAGTGAGATCCTCTCACTTCAAAATAATAGGCTCTTTCCACTACACACACAGTTACCTTCATGGGCTGAATACCTAGAATTCCTTTTGCAAGCCATTTAAAAAGCACTAAATAGGACCACATTCAAAGAAATCCATGGGTCATTTTGATTTAATTTCTTTACCCACTCCCCACCCCCAAGATTCTCCAGCTATCATCTGCAAAATTCCCATTAAATCCAATTCTTTGATCCTTACCATTTGTCAATTTAAACCTAATTTGTCCACAAATAAGGTACACAAATTTGCCCTGTGCTCTCGAGTATGGCATATTGGAAGAAACCTTAAACACTCTTATTAGATTCTTTATGGACAATACTAGTTTGTATCTGTTTTATACATGCCTGTATATATAAGAGCTAGAACTGAGCAAATAAATGCACTTGGATAATGGAGCATGTGAGGCTAATTGCAATTGGACAATTCTCTATTAACATGTTTGGGGGATGACCCTCTTCAACTCTTTGCTGGCAGGATCAGTGGGTGTGGACAAAGAAGGGGAAGTGGGTGGAGTAGGAAGAGGAGGGGTCTCTAGGCGGTGTAGAGAGAGGGAGGAGGTGTGGAGATTGTGAGATCTAATCCCCTGACCCCCACTGAAAAAGACCAAGAATAAAGACTTTTAATTATCCTGACTCCAGCTGATTCTAAGGGATCCAGGGCTTCAACATAGCTTCAACATATATATATATAAAATGCCATCTTACATTACAAAATAAGCTCCATGAGGACAGAAATTGCCTCATTTTTGTCTCCATTCCTAACACAAAGCCCTGGACATAGAATAAGCACACGTGCTTCTTTACAGATCAACTAAACACTTCATAAATACATATTAATTGCTTCTTGACTTATAAGGAAAGCTAGGGGCATAGTCTAAGTTTCATCACTTGTATGATGTTGGAAATGTCATAAAGCTCAAGGATTTAGAGTTGGAAGGAACTTTAAAGATCATTTTGTCCAACATTTATTTTATAGAGAAGAAAACTGAAACCCAGAAAAGGCTATTTGACAAAGGTCTCAAAATGACAGGATAGCAGGGCTGGAATCTATACTCCACTGACCCCATATCCATTGTTCTTCCCACTTCAAGATACTTGATTGAAGTTTGCAGAATACTGGGGGCAGAGGGTCTCCATTAACTCATGTGTGTCCTCCCTTCCTGCTCTAACTCTACCCATCAATTTGAATGAAACCTTGCCAAAGAGACATTTAAAACTCTAAATATCCACTGAGTAAAATATCTGTTAAACATCTATGGTCACATCACTAGCACTGGGAGAGAGTCCTTGTCCTGATGGATTAGTTCCCCTTTATTCGGTGGAGGGGGAAAAAAACTCACACATACTTTTTTATAGTTGTCCCCTCCCCAAAAAAAGTTTATGTTTATTTAATTGAGGAGCATATGGAATGTTGTTGTTCTTTAGTAAAGGTTGATAATGAGAGAAGTTTAATATAAGGTAATATAGATAATGGTTCTGGCCTCAGCTTCAAAGTCAGTAAGATTTAAATCCTGTCTCAGGAAGTATCTAGCTGAGTAATCCTGGCCAAGCAATTTGTTTTTTATTAATCTCTGTGCCTCAGTTTCCTCATCTGGAAGGTGGGGAGTCAGATTCGGCATTCTCTCAAATCCTTCAAGCTCTAAATTTATCCTTCTATGATTTAGTTATTTTGCCTAGTAAGAGAGTGAAACTCAACAGTCTATAGTCCTCACAGCCCCTTAGTAGCTTATAATCAAGTTTATCATGAAAAGTTCCAATTCTTAAACCTTACATCCGATGCTTTTCTGGAATCTGAAACTACCTTGTGTTATCACCATTCTCCCTGTATTGCACCCTACAGCCAAGCAGGGTGACCTATCTTTTCCACTGATGTTCCACACTTTCTCTTTTCTATCATTTTGTTCATACCCTTCCTTACTCAAGTTTTCAATGTCACCTCTTTTCACCTGAACTTCTAAAAAATGAAAATACCTAATCCTTCAGGAAGTACAGAGGAAAATCTCATCCTAGACCTAGGTTTAAATCCCAGTTTTGTTACCTTGCACACCAAAAACAAACAAATAAATAGGAAGATTTTTTCCCCAAAAATACTTTTTATATACAGGTTACCTGAAGACCATGATAAAATAACAATAACAATTTTTTTAAAAAAGAAATCCCTTATGGTTTTTAAAAAGTGTGAATCTGATTTGTCTTCCCAAAAATAATAACAACATAAAAATAAAATTATGATTCTGGTATGCGGTGAGGTCTCGTGTCTGCCCATTATCCTCCCCATACATACATAGCCCCCTCTTCCCAAGCCTTATCTAAATTTCCTTGTACTCAATACCTTACATAAAATACTGTAAATAATAGAAATTTAAATATTTGCTGAATTAAACTGAATCTTTCAATCAGTCATATGTCAGATCTGTTAGTTTCCTGGGAGAACTATCTTGTATACTTCAAAGTTTTAAGTTCTACCATTTTCATAATTTCACCTTTAAATTGATTCAGAATTCACAGGGAGATCTTATTTTCTCAGTGACTAATCTATATTTTCTTTGTCAATCAAGATCAGAACAGAGATTGTTATAAGCAATAAAGCAACAGTTTAAGTAAACAAGCATTTATTAAATGTCTATTATGTACCAGATACTGCACTAAGCTGGGGATTTAAAAAAAAAAAAAAAAAAAAAAAGCAAAAATAGTCCCTGCCCTCAACTTAAGGGGTATACAATCTAATTCAGAAAACAACAGGCAAACAAAATGTAACATATGTATTATATGTAAGATAAACTGGAGAGATCTCAGAGGGAAAGCTCTAGCATTAAAATGGAAAACAGGAAAATGGCTTCTAAAACAAGTTATGATTTGAACTCAAACTTGAAGAAACTCAGAAGATCCAGATAAGATATAAAATTTGAAACATAGCAGATAAGACAGCAAAAATGCATGGATTCAGTAAAAAATTATTTTTGGAAGAACAGCAAAAGGCCAGCTTCCATGGAAGGTGTAAAAAAAAGTTGACAAAATAGGGTAGAGTCAGGTGATAATTTTAAAATGCAAATAGCAATAGATAGCCTGATGAAACTCCAATTGAGTCAAATAGTCCTGTGTTCGAAAATGTCACCCATACTTAAGAAATTTTTTATTTAATCTCTTTGATTCTCAGTTTCTTAATATGTAAAACACATACAGAATAATGTCTGTATATATTTACAACATAGGTACTACCTACTTCAGAGGGTAAATTTGTATTTGCCTAAAATGAGATAATGCACGTAAAGTGTTCAACAAATCTCAAAATGCTATATAAATGTCAGTTATTATTAGCTGCAGTCCATGAAAGGCAGAAATGGAAATTAGAATTATAATATATAAAATATGATAAGAGAAGATTAAGTTGTTGTTCACTCAAATTCATTCATGTCCAACTCATGACCCCATTTTAGAGGAAAAAAAAAACCCCAATTCCTAAATGCAGTGACATAACCAAGGGATTATTTTCCTTGCTTTTTCAGTGAAATATAACTCAGAAAGTATGATCACTCCAAGCTAATTTCAGAACAGGCCAAAATAGCTTTTTTGGGGAATAGTGCTGCTGGGCTGACATATTAAGGGGGAAAGCTATAGGTATAGCATACAATGATAATTTAGCAATATATTTTAACAATTTCTCATTATAATTTTTGGACAAGACATAGAAATGTGGGCTGGATGACAACATTTGGACAAAGTCACAATTGGTTGAAGCATATTCTCAAAGGAAGCTGATAAAAATCTTCCAGTGTTACCAACAGACATAAATCTATGATGATGGGTAATGTGTCTCTACACTAGACCTCTTGTTCAAAAACTGTAACAAAGAATTAAGATGAAAGCCCAGACCCTTTAAATGTACACCTCAAATTCTTTCTTGGTGCAGATTATTTCTATAGTTTGTACCATGTTTTATAGATTTTCCTAGATGGGAAATCATTCCATTTTCTGAAGGGTGCCTTTGTCCTTTTTATAAAATGCTAATATGTGAATTAGCAAGGTTTGATAGGATATAGGTTCCCACCACCACCACCATCACTACCACTACCACTACCAGTGGAGCATCCAGAATCTGATCCTTGACTCACAGATTATTAATCTGTGTCTTATTTCCTGACATAATGTTACTGGTTTTTTCAATGTTTTTCTGATTTTCTTAATTGTTCATAGTCTACCTTTTTCTAAAGCTGACTGTGATGGATGTTTTTAAAGTTCCCCCTTCCTAAAAGAATACTTATCTTAATTGTGTTTTCAATCACTGGTTATTTAATCATAGTTCACTCATAGATCCTTTTTTCTATTTGAGCTGACATATTTTAATATTTTTTTTAATTACATGTAAAAAATTTTAACATTAATTTTTCAAAATTTTGAGTTCCAAATTCTCTCCCTACTACTCTCCTTCACTGAGAAGGCAAACAATTGGTTAGAGGTTACATATGAGCAGCATAGACACTTCTAATTCAACAACCTTTGGGACAAAGTCTAGACTTTTCTTTGTGATTCTAAAGCCATGTGCCCCAAGAACTAACTGTCAAAATCAAAATACTTATCCCCCATACCACATCCTATACATGTCCTATATTATTCATACCCAGAGAAATCATTTGCAGCTCCCCCTATCTTATTTAACACTTTCAATAAGCAAGTGATTCAAAGTGATTAGTTTTGTCACATTTTGTTAAAGCATGTTTCCATCAATTCATTGGTACTTCCTCTGTCCAGGAACATGAAGCAAGGAGTAAAAAAATTGCTAACAATTCCAAAAATAGAAACATTTTTAAAATTAATCAAACACAATTTTTGAATAAAGGCATTAGCTAGATCTTAAATCTAAGTGGCTAAAATTCAAACAGGGAATACAAACGGAAACAGAGATAAACTTTTATATATAGTAAGGAATATTTGTCCATCATTCAGCTACATGTAGCAGCTATTTCACCATGAGTGGGCAATGGCCAGCAGCCACATTCTAAAACATTATTCAACAGATATTTATTATGTACCATTTATGTGAAAGCATTGAGCTAGGCAGTTTGGAGGAAAAAAATTAACAGGCCATAATTCTTGCCAACAAGAATCTTACGGTCTACAAAGAAAAATGTGAAATACACATGCAATTAATACCAACCACAGTATAAGTGACTGGAAATGGTTTTCTTAAATGTAATGCATTGAATGTGATCAAATGAGTATAATGAAATGTCATGATTATAAAGGATCTCAAGAACCTGAGAGAACTACACAAATGCATACTGCCCTTATCATCATCACCATTTACCATGGAACTCAAATCAAAAAAAGTTTCATGGAAGAGGTAAAACAAAATTCCAAGACCAAGAGGGTAGGAATGGGAAAGAGTAAAAGGATGGCTTCAGGAAAGGCACAAAAAGTTTAAGTGTTAATATTTAAGATCAAGAAACTTGACTGTTTCATTTGTCTGGAGCAACAAGGGTTTAGCACAGAAGTGGGGAGCAAGTCAATTGACCTTCCTCAGTCTCAGTAACCCAATCTGCAAAATAATGATACTTCAATTTAACTACCTCACAGGCTGAAGAAAACTTTGTAAACTGTAAAGCATTCTATAAAAGTATGTTCTTATTGTTATTTCTGAAGGGAAGAAGTAAAAAATACACCTGGGAAGAGAGGATGAAATCAGATTGTGGAGAGCCTGAAATGCCTGGCTAATAATGGTGAGTTACTGAAAGTTTTCTAGCAATGGAATCTAGCCAGAAGATTGTATTAGTGTGTAGTATGAACTGGAGCAGAAACTGGAGGACAAGCAGCTAGAAAGTCGCTTCATTACACATGTTGAAGTATAACTATATATGGGGGTAGCTAGGTGGCGCAATGGATAGAGCACCAGCCTTGAATTCAGGAGGACCCTAGTTCAAATGTGGTCTCAGACACTTAACACTTCCTAGCTGTGTGACCCTGGGCAAGTCACTTAACCCCAGCCTCAGGGAAAAAAAAAAAGAAAGAAAGAAAGAAAGAAATATAACTATATATTATTCTAATCTCACTTCACCCAAAGTTCATTTCATATTTCTTTAACTCAAAAGTGTCATTTTATAGCATCCTAACATTCTATTCCATTAATGTACAATAATCCATTCATATTTTCCTTTGTTTGGACATGGATTTTTTTCACTATCTCAAATAAATGTAGTAAATGAAGGGGGTAAAAAAATAAAGTTGCTGCATTAGTCCACGTAAGAGGTAATGAGCTTAAACCAGGATGGTAGCAATGGAAAAGATGACAGGTTTTTGGAGATAGCATAAGCCAGTCATCACAAATGATCAGAAGTGCAAAATGAGAAGAAAAGAAAAAGGTGACTCTAAAATTTCAAGTTGGGGCATCAGTTGGTGGGTGACTCTTAAAATTTCAAGTTGGTGGGGCAGCTAGGTGGCGCAGCAAAATAAATAAATAAATAAATAGATTTTCAAGTGGAACACTGTGGCGCCATTAATTAACAGAAAAAAATAATAAACAGAGAAAAATTCTCGCTGAGGCAATTGTGAGTAAGTGACTTGCCCAGGGTCACACAGCCAGGAAGTGTTAAGTGTCTGAGGTAAAATTTGAACTCAGAGCTGATGCTCTACCCACTTACACTCTTTTCTGCTAACAGAAAAAAGAATTGAATCCACTACTGAATATTTTGAGCTAAAAATTGTGATGGGATATCCAGCAGGAGATATAAAGCAAATATTTGGAATCATGAGTGTGCAACTCAAGAGGAGAAGCAAGGATAAGAAATACAAATTTGGAAATCATCTATGTAGAGATTATAAATAACGCTGTGGTCACTAAGATAATTTTATATATTATGAATAATTGTACACATAATCTGAAAAGAGGCATAGTGAGTGAGGTAATTTGTAATCCTGAAGCTTAATTTCTTTAGATAGGTGGGAAAAGAAAGCCATATTAATAAAGGGCTAATAAATTAATGGATGTTAGAAATTGCATGTAGCAAGAATTAACTTCTGTAGAAGGCTAGCACTACAAAGGATATGGAGAAATATCCTGAATCTGGGGAAGAATTAATAGTTTTTTATTTGTGTTTTTTAGTGCAGGGAAATTGTAGTAGGTAAAAGATATTCAATTCAACTCAACCAGCATTTAAGTGTCAATTAGGTGAGATGTACTGTGCAAAGACAAAACACAGTCTCTACATTCATGAACTAACATTTTACTACATATGGTATTTAAGAAGGGATTCTTTTGCTTGGGAATGCCAGAGGGCAAGTTTGGAGTAAAAGCTTTCTTGTCACACATGAGCACCAAGATTCAAAAAATCTTTCCTTCACCTACTTTCCCCTCAAGATACCATTCTCATCTCTCACCTCTTTTTCAGTCAATTTTTCTCCCCAAACTATACTTCTTGTCTCCACATCTTTTGTTTTCTTCTCCCTCATTTCTCAATTTCTTGTACTTTTGATTTTTGATCTCACAACTCAACTGCAGCTACTTTCTCCAAGATTAGCAATAACCCCTTAATTGCCAAATGCAATGAATGGTCTCTTCTCAGTCTCCCAACCTTCCTAACTCTCCAAAAGCATTTAACTGAACCAACTGCTTTCCATGTCTGGATACTCCTTCTTGGATTTTGTTCATGTATAGCTAGCTATTGCTCAGTCTCCTTCAATGGATAACTACCTCCATTCTTTTTCTTTCGTATATCCTAAAGGCTCTATCCAGGGTCTTCCTTTTTTTTGTTTTCTATACTCTTACTTCTTGACCTCTTCAATCCCCAGGGATTTAACATTTCTATGTGAATGATTTCTAGATATTTTTCCTGAATTCCAGTTCCAAAATCATTAGCTACTTATCAAACATTCTTAACTGGATAAGTCATCTCAAACTCCTCTATTCTTCTTTTTGTAAAGAGCACTACCACGCTTTCAGATACCCAGATATCCTGATACCCCAAATCCTTGGAATCATTTTCAAGTCTTCATTCTTCCTCATTCCCCTCCCAGGCAATCAGTAGCTAAATTTTATTGTTTCTACCCTTCAACAACTATTTTCTTAGGTCCACTCACAACTACTACCTTGATCTTCTCTGCCTTAAGTCCCTCGCCTCTCCAGATTGCGGGTTTTTATATAGCTGCAAAGTGATAGTCATCATCATTCCCTCATTTGGGAAGCTCCAACAGTTTTTCCTAACTTTAGGGTAAAATGCCAACTCCTCTGTTGGAGTTTTATATCCAGGCTTATTATGCAACACTCTCATTTAAGATCTATTTCCACATCTATAAATATGTTTCAACCAGATAGAAGCAGATGATCTTGGGAATTTTTACTGTCCACAATCTATCTCCTTTCTTCCACACACATACCTAGTATCTTCACATACCACTGCTCAGAAAAATAAAGCTATTCCTAAGAGAAAAGTGGGGAAAGGCTAACTAGAGCCTTAAGCTATCCCTATAGGAAAGGATCACATCCTGTAGGGTGGATAATTGGGGACCCATGTACTCTGGTACTCTTCCTTACATGCTATTTAAAAAACTAAATGAGTTTAAATTTAACCTCTTTCTCTCAGTCCTTACGCTTAAAATGGGAAGTCAAGAGCAGTCAGGTTCTCTGGTTGCAATGGAAAGATTCAAGGAGGCCCTAGAGTGGTGGTAACTCGAAAAACACAGATGGATAGAAGTGATTGCAAAGAAAATTTCTGATAAAAGGGGTCTGCTGAAGCACCACAAAAAGGTCTACCCCATAACTGAGTTAGACTTACATGCTGGATTTATTGTTCAAATACTTGAATTGCATTTGTGATTCTGCCATTATCTACACACTATGATCTCAGACATTGTTAAAGTTGGGTCTCTCAAAATTGTCCTTCCCTCAGAAACCAAAAGAAATAAATCTAAGTAAGAAGACCAGCCTCACACACCACCTTGTCATGAAAATATAACCCAATACCTCTTTTCTATGGGTCCATTATAATCAGTAAATTACACACACACACAAACATGGTATTTCAGTGATAGATGATTAATGTTTTAAGTAAATTATTTCAAATATAACGAAAATTACTAGCACAGTACTGAAGCAAATCAAACAATTTAAAAATTAAGTGCCAATCATGTGGGGCACTTAGGTTAGCATAATAAGAAGTGCAGTAGGAGAATACCAGATTTGCAGTAAAAGAATCTGAGCTCAAATTCTGGTATTACTATTTATAGGATCATAGCAGCCATGTAGTATGTACATTCTTAAGTGTTTTTTTTAGTGCCATGGACCACCCCCCTTTGGCAACCTGGTGAAAGCTATGGACACTTTCCCAGAATGATAATTTTAAATGAAGAAAATAAAATACACAGTATTGTAAAGGAAAGAAATTATACTGAAATACAATTATTTTTAAAAAATAATAATAACTTCATATATCCCAGATTTAAGAAACTGAGGCACAGAGATGTGAAATGACTTGCCCAAAGTTACCTGGAAGCCAGGATGCAAACTTAGTATTCTCCCCACCAAATCACACTGCCTCTCTCAACAAGCATTAGCCATGTGACCTTGGACAAAATCTCTAACTCCTAGAGATCACAATCTTTTCATGCGTCAAAAGAAGGGGTCAGATGACCCCTTAAAGCCTCTCCTGGCTCTAATACCTCTAATATACCTAAGAATCAACAAGACAAAGCTTAATCAAGGGACTGGCAGCTTAGAGTTCTCTCCCAACTTGGAAGAAGTCCTACCAAAAACAAATCCAAACTTTGCAGCTTCAATGACTGTTTCCTCCTTACAAAGCAGGTTGATGAAACAAACTCACTGTCAAGAGTAGGAGTACACAATTTCATTTGAATTGGCTCCTCATAAACCTTCTCTAATCTTACAGATTTCATCGGATCACAGAAAGCTAAAAGCAATCTTAAATATATACAAACATATATATGTATATATTTAAGACCATGCTTGAAAATAAAGCTGTTAGCTTTAAAGTTAAAAACCTAATATTAGAATTTACTTAATAATAATATGAATTCAAGTATATATATATATGTATATATATATATATATATATATATATATATATATATATAGAGAGAGAGAGAGAGAGAGAGAGAGAGAGAGAGAGAGAGAGAGAGAGAGAGAGAGAGAGAGAGAGAGAGAGAATGTAAAAGATACGTAAAATGGACTAGGAGATTACCCTTTACAGAAAGCACATCCACCTAAAGTACTAGCTTGTCTCAGCATTGGTATATAGAATAGTATCAGAACCTAGATTTCATTTCTGTGGAAGATAGATGTTCTGCTTAAGCAGGTTTCACTAGAAACAGTCAAGTTGATGTTAAATAAAACCCAGTCTACAAGTTCTAACACCACCCCCAATCATTACAAATAGAGACTGTGGCTGGCTGGCAGAGTTGGGCAGAGTCCCCAGACTTCACCCAACCAAACAAAAAAGATGGATCCTGGCTGCTACACCTCATGCATATTAACAAGAGAATTTCGCTCCAGGATAGTTGTAGAGTCCAGACCAAGGCCTGTTCCGGGCTAGCTTGGGGATAGAGAGAAGGGAAGGAAACAAAAAGATTAATCAAGAACTGGAAGGACTTAGGAAGGGATGGACAGAGCAATAAACAAGAAGGGAATTTAAAAGAGTAATATGCAAGTTAAATGAAGGGAAGTTCTCCATTAGACATCTTCATCTTTACACTGCTGAATTGGGTACTAGGCCTTCAAAAACCACAATTATGTGTTGGAAGGAAGCCAAAGCACCAGAAACAAACCAGAAAGTTCACTTTTTGAGTTGGTGAACTAGGCACACCCCTTGAATTTCCATTTAAACAGGGACAAGAAAAAGCCCTTCTACCCTAAGGAATTACTCCAGGAGAGAAAGAGCTGGAGCTGGGTCCATTATAGAGCTAGGTTTTTTCCCTTTAGGCCTTTGAGAAGGGAAACTTATAGAGACCCAACTCAAACAATACTCATAATAAGCAACTAATGTCTAGCTAATATTGGGGAAAAGTCCTGCTCAGCTGGAAGCTGGGTTACAGAGCTTCAGGGTCAGCCTCTGGTGCCTCCCAGACATGACTGACTGCAATTTTCACCCTGATTAACTTCCAGGAATGCCAGTCAGAGAAGGAGCCAGCAGAAGGATACATACACCAAAAGCTATTTCCTCCCATGCAGCTGAACTCTTCAGTATTAATATGAGACTACCTCTTTACCTCAACAAAGCTGAACAGAGACAGTATTGAGTGCCATGATCCTTGTGACACAAGGGATTTCTAATTTCTAATTTCAGGAAGGGAAGGAAACACAAATATCAATCTACTAAGTAAATTATTAGGAACTTTTTTAAAGGTCCCAAGCAAAATGCTGACACCAACAGTTTATGAACTGTTACTCTCCAGTGTATGAATAGCCTACCCCTTGCCACCAACACATTAGTTTCATTTCTAGAAAAAAGCTCATTCCCTAAAGATGAAAATTTCTCAAAGCCCCCACAGCCTGTCTTGACTTTTAGCTTATTATACACAGTGTAAAAATGAGTTCTCCTCAGGAAACCAAATACCTATTGATAAAAATTAGAGAAGAACAAATTGAGATTATTATTTTGCCTTCTCAGGATATCACTTTTCTTTCTTCCAATTTTCTTGCAAGTATCACTCTTAGACCTGTATAATAAATTCTAAACCAAAATTCTAAAACCAAACCAAATAATGACAGTGAATTTCACACCACTCTCTAGAGTTTGTAGTCAAGGTTCAAGACTATATAGATTTACACTTCAACATCTATGAGTGGAATTTCCGTTGAGTCAGATTTGCAATAGCCATGGAAGGAAACCTTGTTGATAGTTTACCAAGATCTTTAATAGAACATACATTTGTAAACACAATAAAGAATATAACATTCAAACCTGCCTTTTAACATGGAGGTATTGCCTGAGAAACTACAGGTCCCAGCATGCAATATGGCCAAACCACCTGGATCAAAATGGAAGAGTTAAAGGTGTGGCCTCATATCCCTAGAGCTGCAGCAACCAGCCTGGCCCACTTTCCAATTCCCCAACTCAAGACTTACCACAGGTTTTCCACCAATCTTTCCAAACTACTCATATTCCTGATTCAAATCTTTCTAAAAGCTTACCAAAAGTCTTTTCCTTAAGTCTAAGTTTGCTCATGGTTCAGGGTCTTTCCTTCCCTAATCTAGTCCTGACTAATCTAGGAAATACCGACAAAGCACAATAGGGCAGGCAGCAAAACAAAACCCAATACCTCTTTTCTATGGGTCCATTATAATCAGTAAATTGCACACACACAAACATGGTATATTTCAATGATAGATGATTAATGTTTTAAGTAAATTATTTCAAATATAAGGAACATTACTAGCACAGTACTGAAGCAAATCAAACATAAGCTCTTGGTTCAAATGGAGGAGAAAGCATTCTTTAAATAGCCAATAAATGGCTATTATCAGAAACCCCAAATTCCAGTATTAATTTCGAATCTCCAACAAAAATCCTAACTTGAGGAATTACCAAGTTCGCTATAAAAACCTTGCTGAGAACTCTCCCAGAATTCCTGTGAACCTGAAAATTCTTGCAAATATCCAACAAAATCCCCATTTTCAATGTGATATTCAATAGGGAATTTTTCTAAAAGGATTTGAATTAAATGTTATCCAACAAAATATTTAACAAAACAAAAATATTTATTAACCAAAATATTTTGGACATATTGAAGTCTCCAGAAGAGTCACCTCAAAGTAAGATTTCCATTAATTGGACAAAAATGAAGACATGTCCATCCTACCCCTACACAATCTGAAAAGACCCCCTTCAAGATCAAAGAATCCAAATGAAAGTAACTCGACCATCTTGAGTTTGAATACCAAAGCTAAGCATCAAAACTTGCACAGATCATGGAGCAAATTCTTCCAGGTCTAATTTCCTTCCCTTAAGCTGAAGTCTTTCCTTGTTAAAATGATTCATTTATATAGGACTTTAAATATTATCACTGCTCTCACAACAATCCTGTCTCATTGGGTTTTGGTTTTTTCTTCCATTATGACTTGTGATTTCATCAATGCAGAGGACTCCTGTTGTGGAAATTCCTTTTACCAGCATAGTCTAGCAACTTAAGTCAAAGGACTTGCCGCCCACAGTTACATGTCCACAAATACATGTCTACAGCATGACTTGAACACAGTTCTTTATGACTCCAAGGCTAGTTCTCAGGAGAATCACTATATATCTGTCTCTTGTGGGATAGTAGTATTAAATTTTGTTATACCCATTTTAGAGAAGAGGAACCTGAATTTCAGAGTTAATGACGCAACAGCTTATTAAATATCAGCACAAAGATTTGAATATCCCAAGTGTCGCTAATTTCAGGGCCCCTTCTAATTCATCATGATGCAATGTAAGCTCTGGTTACCTTTCCTAGGTCACTGGGGGTTTAAGCTAAGCCAAGAAGAGTCAGAGAAAAACACCTCTATGAATACACTCAATAAAGAACTGCATCTATAATTCATCTAGAAGGAAGAAACCAATATGCGGGTAATTCCAAAATGTAGTACACTGTGGAAAAAGAAGAGAGTCAGGAAGGTGCTTCCTCCAACAAGTATTGTATATATGGAGTATTGTATGAAGACAGTTCATTCCTACTTATTTTAGCTTCAACCTTTTCATCCCAAACACCTGTTCCCCACAAATGCCTAATTCCTAATTTAAGCTTTAAATGATAGTACCTTAAGGCTGGAAGAAATCTTAAATATCTAATTCAATCACTCCATGGATAAGGTAATGGAAGCCCAAGTAAATTAATTGCTTTGTCTGAGTTCATATATAGATAGATAGAAGAATGGTGAATGAAACCCAGATCTTCCAAATTCTAATCTAGTGTTTTTTCTCCCATACCACTGGATCCAAAGGGTCAAGTTAATATAAAGAAATTAGGGGGGGCAGCTAGGTGGCACAATAGATAGAGCACCAGCCTTGAATTCAGGAAGACCTGAGTTCAAATGTGGTCTCAGACACTTAACACTTCCTAGCTGTGTGACCCTGGGCAAGTCACTTAACCCCAGCGGGGGGGGGGGGGGGGGGGGGGGAGAAATTAGGGGATCTTCCTAATAAAGATTCCCCCTGCTTGATCAGGTGCTATCTTATAAAAATAGTTGAACCATACAAAAAACACGCCATCGAATGCATTCTATTTCTTCTATGTCTCTCTCTCTCTCTCTTACACACTTACTTATACACACACACACACACACACACACATACACACACGAACAAAACTCAGAGTTAGGAAAGAACCCAGACCAATGAGAGAAAAGCAACATCTGTTCCTGTAAAGATTTCCTAAAAACTTCCTACATTTTACAGTTTTTATTATCTACCACAGGCTTTACTGTATTTAGCACAAGAGGAGAAGCATGAATTCTTATCATTGGCAAAAGGAATCCACAAAGAAACTTTAAAAGATCAAAAAGTACAAAAGTAGAAAGATGATGTTGGGTGCATTCAATTCGGAGTACGAAGTAAAACTCTAGAGCAAAGCCTGCCAGAGTTAGTGGCCAGAAAGGCCAATGGTAATAAAGTAATGTCAGAATCTACCTTATAGCAGACTGTTCTCACTAACAAAGAATGGGAATAAAGACAGAAACAAGAGAAAAGCTTCTAAGTTTATCCGTGAGTGATGGACTAAATATGACCTAATAGGTATTTGCCATTTCTAGTTTCTACAACTGATCTATGTACAAACGGTAAAAGAGCCATGAAAAATCAGCCCTGTAGGATTTGGAGGTCTGCCTTGACAAGATAGAAAGCTCATTCATACATCTGACTGTGCTCATGAGACTGCAGTTCAACTCCTGCTGTTGAGAAAAGGAGGGGGACAACAGAAAAGAGTGAGAGAGAAGGAGGTGGAGGATCTGGGCTGTGACTATAATAGCCACAGTAATTAGTGTTTCCAAGCTGCTAGTATCGAGTCCTCAGAGCAGAGAACCAGGATGGGAGATGGGGGAAGGGAGAAAAGCATGAGGAAGCAAACTACCAAGAATTATAGAAAAGGATATGGTGGCTCTAGGCAATGGCCTGTTATCAATGAGAAGAAAAACAAAACGGGAGTTGCTTTATCTAGGGAATACAAGGAGCTTACTCTCTCCCAGCAGTGAGTGCCATACACTGGTTCCCACCAGGCTCCCATTTAGAATAATCCAGCAGACCAGCAGAGCCTGGGCAGACAGCATAGTACCAAAGCCCCAGGCTGCCCTGTCAATGACCCCAACAGCAACCCATGGGGCCTGGCCCTAGAGAAAAGGGAAGGGGGGGAAGAGAATGCACAAAGTTGGCTGGCTGATCTGTCTTTCCCTCAAGATCTCTCTCATTTGGGCTGACAAACAGGCTAGAGTCTTGACTATAATCAGCATGTATGGAGGGGTCGGGACAGAGGTATTTTGGAAGTCCAAAAGAGGGCCAGATGTTTCCACCTAATTAAGCCATTCTGTGTTTCCTACATCAACAAGTAAGCTACAGTTATAAAAAGTTTCTTCTTTAGAAGGGTATTAAAAAAAAGACTAAGCAAACACGATGCACAACTTGTTACAGCAACTTTGCCAGCTATCAATATGCTCTCTCTGGCACTTGACAATGCACACCTGGAAGCTTAAAATATCTTATTAAATTTTTTAAGAAAAATGATGCACAGGAAAAATCTGGTGACTTGTGGTGACTCTTCAAATAGGCGGGGGGGGGGGGGGGAATTCCCAAAAAAGAAATAGGAAAATAAAAGTTCTTTTTTAAAGTAAATATTTAATAAAGACATCTCTTTCAAATCATTCAGCCCTCCAACGATTGTTTGATTTTACCAAGCGGGCCTAAGCGAAGAGCAAAGGGTTACAAAATTGTTATTCAGAAAGACTAGAAACAAAACAATACAAAAACTCTCAAGAACAGCAACCATCATGAGGATCATGTTTAGAGCTAGAAGGGACCTCAGACGCCATCTATCCGGTCCCCTCATTTTTTAGATAGGTGTTTAGGTTAAGTAACTTGTCTCACAATGAATGACATTTAACTTCTTTTTTTAAAGGTATTTTTAAAATGCCTCAGATAAGACATTTTAAGGACAGGGCTACTAAAAAGAAATAAATACATAGCCCTCTAAAGCAGGGGAAAACTTTCTGGTTGCCTAATATCCAGCCAATGAATTAAATTTAAATTTAAATAAATTATTTTCACGATGATGAAAGCAATGGTTTCTCTCTTTCCCATTTCCGTTTAATAAACAAATACTGGAAACCCTAAATTACCACCATTTCCTTCACATTCATGATACCCAGAAACACAATTGAGCCTTCCTAGGATATCTCTTAAGCTTTGTCACTTAGCAATCTATTAGAAACCCACTGGCCTGAGAATCTCCTTTTTTCTTTTACTACATCGTTATTTTTTCCCCCACACACTAGCACAATGCAAAGAAACAGGAAAGAAAACACAATTTCATACACATGGATTAAACCTGAAACACAGGAGATCAAGCATCTTCTTACCACTCTGGCATATGATTCTTTTACCCACCTGCTCAATAATCCCTCCTTGGCTGCACAGCTGCTGCCAATTCCACGTGCCCATTGAGGCAGGTGCTTTGGTGAATTACCTGTTCCCTGATGAAGACAGTCTTTCATGTTCCCCTAAGTGAGCCTAACACCTGCAAATCATGGACTAGGCAATTCATAACTTCTTCATTTAGCACTCTAACCAACTTTTTCCTGGAAACTGTATTGAGTATATTCATGTTCACTTGGTATTTTTGTAGAGAACTGACAGTCTCATTTTTAAGAGCCAAGTGAAAGAAAACTGGTTGGAAAGCCACAAACAACATGTCACCTAACATAAGGTGGCAGTGTTCCTAAAGTGGGCTCTGCCTGGCAGTATCCTTATGCATGATCAGTTGCTTACAAAGGAGGCAACAAATGGCTAGCTCTCGGTTGAGAAGAAACAGCAATATAAAGCAATATAATGCTGTTAGTCAAGGAAGCAGAGGTGAATACACAGCAAATAGACAAGGGCTCTAAGAAGTTCCGTAGATCACCCACACTTTCTAGCTTGGTGGCTGAACTCAGACAGCAGTGCCAGCCAATCATCTAAATCAGAAATATCACCTCTGCCTGACACAGCAATTAGCAAACCCATCAGTAAGCAATCTTCTATTCCACCCCCAGATTCCATCCAGATGCTGGAAATGTATGCTGCCTACTGCAGAAAACCCACTCTATAACCAGAATGATAAATACACTACACTGGAAGTACATTAGAACCACACACACAGGTCCCATATGCACCTCTTTGCCCAGCAAAATATATATATGTAATTCAGATGGGTAAACTTTCTACAAAAAAAGGTACAAATTTCCCACATGCCCCATAAACAGAAACACACTTAATAAAGAGATAAAAGTAAAGTATCTCCATGTTCTATATAATAAAAGGTCCAACTCTGAAACTAACTTGAGGCTTCTGCTTCCACTGACATCTGACAGAATTCCAAACTTCTCTAGAAAAAAACTGGATGAATTCTGGCATTAGGAAATTCAGAAAGATCTAAATTCAAATCCTGTCTCTGTGAAATTCATTAGCAAAATGAAGGGGTTACACTAGACTACCTCTAAAGTCCCTTCTGGTTCCCAATTGATGATAATATGAAATCCAAGTTCTATATCAACTTGTCACTTTAAGTCAATATACAACATTGAGACAATGGAAAATAGTCAAACAAGATCAATTCAAGTAACTGTTCTGCCCTTTACTACTTGTGTGATCTTGGGCAAAGTTAATTAACATCCCTGGGCTTCAACTTTTTCATTCATTAAATGAGGATGGTGGAATAACTTATGCAATGTCACCCAGTTCTACACTTATGATCCTATTCTCCACTAGGAAAGTCTTGATACTTTGGTCTACAGATAGAGAACAAAGAATCATGGACAGATGTTATATTACATCTATTACCAAAATAGTCTAAGATGAGAGGTGTCATACAAAGATCGAAATGTAATTAGGAAATATTTTACAAAATAAATAAAAATACAATAAAACATAGACATTATATTAAAACTAAGCAGCAATCATTACTACATAAAGATGAATGGCTCCTATTTTCTATTTGAGCTTGACACCACTAGTCAAGATCTATTGGTTCATTGTGTTCTCTCCTATTTCTAGGGACCAGAACTCCACTTCTCAAAGTGTTGTTTTTTCTCCCCCAATCTCTTTTAAAAGAAGGGGTCTTCTTTAGTGTACAAATTGGAAACCTTTTGTTATCATAAAAGAATCTTCTAGGAAACTAGTGATTTGTTGTTGGGTTTTGAGTCAAGAGTAAATGTCATTTTGCCAAGTCATGCGGTTATAAAATTGCTGACTTGAAATAGAAAAGGACTTCAAAGGACATCTAGTACAACTTTCCAAAACAAATCTGTCCATACAGGTGAGGAAACCAAGTTCAAGAAGGCTGAGTTACTCAAGGTCACAAAGGTTGTGTCTGGAGTAGTATTTGAACCCATGTCCGGTGACTCCAAATGCTCTTCCTTCCTCACCATGCTATCTCTGTGGGACCTATTTACAGTCTCATCTTCAAAGTTAATTTTTCATATTTGATACCACTCCATCCATTAATGTGAATCAAATCTCAATTTTTTTTTCTATGTTCACATTCTACAAAATCTTCCATTGATTAAAAAAAAGTTTTTTATTTTGCACAGCCAGCACTTCCTTTTCTAACTTCAGTACTCCTAAGGGTTTCTGATTTCCATCAGCAAGAATTGCTTCAAACAACATAGATCACAACCAATCATTTCTTAAGATAGCCTTTGCTGTAGGGGTGGGAGGAAATTCACCTAATGGCATACCTTCTGGAAATGTGCTTATCTAAAACTCAAAGCTGCTCTTTGGAACTAGACCTGTGGGTGTCCATTTGTATTCAAAAGTCTTTGTAAATTGGTGAGACCTACTCTAAGCTTTCTCTCAGCTGGCACAGTCTTCCAGAAGCAGATTGTTTCTCAATTGTCTGACAGCAGAACCCACAGTCACCTCCAAGAAATGAAGCAGCAACTTAGTAGGAATTCAGGGGAAGCAATTAAAGTGACCACTCCCTTAGTGAAAGTTTCATGCCCACAAAACATATCCGCATATGAAATGCCAATGCCTTTTAAAAAAATTGTCCTACTACTACTATTACTGATCAAGAAGTTATTATTAAGAAAGTATTTGGGTCTCATTCATTTCTATGCCCTGTGCAGCTCCTCAGAAACATACTATGAAAAAATATAAAAGTTACAGGCCACATCTCAGTCAAGTCAGAAGAGCTGGGCTCTATGATTGGAAGGAGAGTGTACATCTTTTGGGGGAGCCAGTTTCCTCCGGGAGCCTCCCAGACATTACTCCTCCACCTCGGGGCGCGCTAGCTGACAAGGGAAGCACAACACTGGCACCCCCTATTCTTCAGAAAAATGTGTGCCAAAGAGCTCCGCATTGTTCCTCACTCAAAAAGAAGAGCCTCTCTGTCTGGCTTCCTCCAATGGCTGAGTCCCAGTCTAGTAAAAGGAAGAAAATGGCACGGAGGAGCCTGGGAGATGGAGCATATCCAAAGCTCTCAGACAAGACTTGAACCTGTGACCTTCACTGTGTACACAATAGGCGGGTGAGAGGGACCGGTTTATCTCCGAAGCAGCAGTTCTCAGCCCTAGGGTTGCACTCCTGATAAAATGACACGACTATTGTGTGTGGCAGCACAGCAGTCACCCCCTCACAACTGCCCAAACCAAAGCTCCCTCCCTGCAGACAAAGCAGCGCTGGGGTGAAATTAACTCGGGCTCCCGAGCAGGGCCTGAGAGGAGGAAGGCAGGCCTGCGGGGCTCGGCCCGGGAGCTCTGGGCACATGGCTGCAAAGAGCCAAGCCTTTCCCCCATCTTGGCAGTTCTCATTTGGTTAGAAAGCTGTCTCTTAGAGAATTTAATCATCTGTGATTTGTTCAGAGATATTCCCCTGAAGGGCTCTGATCTCTCCGCCCTGTGTGAGCCTAATTCCTAGAAGCTGAAATGACTGTTTGCTGCTGCCTGTTTCACAAACACACATTAATTGGTCAGATGTGTCTCCTCCTCCTCCTCCTCCTCAGCCCCAGAGGGAGGAAGGAGAATCTGAGCAAAGCACAGAAATGATCCAACCATAATTACACATAAAGGAAGAGAAGGGTATCATGGGTCTACAAGCAGGCCGGGGTCACAAGCCCTACCAGGGGACGCGGAGAGCTGTTAAGGGCCAGGCCCGGGCAAGGGCTCCCTCGGCCCGGGGAATCCCTCCATTTTGAAGAAAAGGACAGAAGTGGATGGGACCTGGGAGCTGGAAGAGGCACACACCCACAACCTGATGCCCACTCCCTGCCACTCTGCTCCCTTCCCACCAGCAGGCAGACCGTTCGCCAAAACCACTCTCTCAGCCCCACGCAACCTATCATCACCTGGGGTCCCAGATCCAAGCGGGGCTCCTCGCCAACTCCCTCCGACCCCGAGTGCCCGCCACCCCCTCCAACCCTCGATCCCCCTCCACTCGTGGAATTTCGCTCTGGACCGCCCCCCCTTTCCGAAGGTCCCCCTCCCCACGCAACGACCTCCCCTCCCGGCGCCCTCCCCGCGCCCGAGCCGCCCCCCCTCAGCCTCTAACCCCCACTTCCTCCTCCACCAGGCCCCGGGCCCCTCAGCGCCGCCCCCTCCCCACCCCCCCCACCCGGGCCCGGGCTTCCGCCGCCCCGACAGCCCGCCCCCTCCCCCCGCCAGCTCCACACAAAGCTCCGGACTCACCGCGCGGCCGGTCCCGGGAGCCGCCACCTCCGCCCACCCGGGGCCCCCGGCCGTGGAGCCGCCGCCGCCGCCGCCGCCGCCGCCGCCTCCGCCGCTACGGGCCCCAGGCCGCCATCCGTGCCTGAAGCCCCTCCCCCCACCCCACCCCGGCTCCGGCTCTCCTCCTCTTCCCGGTTCCGCTCGCCCCGCCCGGCCTGGCCGGTGCCGCTGAGTCCCGGGGACCGCGGGTCCCTCCTGCCGCCGTCGTCGCCGCCGCCGCGATCCGGGACCCGGGACAACCAGGGCCACCCAGAACACCCGGACACTGGATCACCGAGCCCGCGGATCCGGATTCGTGGCCGGCGCGGAGAAACCCGGAGGAAAGAGATCCTGAGTACGGAGCGGGAGAGTGCTGGGGGGCGGGGAATGGGGGGGTGGGAGAGGGAGGGAAACCCGGAACCCGGATGGAAGAGACAAATCCTGGTCCCGGAACGCACCGCCACGCGGACCCCGGATTGGAGAGCAGATTTCCTACGCGAGGAATCCAGGAAAACCCGGAGAACAGAATAGACACGGAGCGAGGAGTTCTAGGAAACCTGAAGTGAGGAACTCATCAAAGCAAACTGCCTGATCTGGGAAGGGAGCCTGAGGTTAGACTTGAGGGCGACATGCACAGGCCCCAGAGTGGTCTCTGCTGGTCCTCCCGAGAAGCGGGGACGCTCCCTTCTCCCCGGCCGGGGCCAGCGAGGGTCTCAGGCTCGCACGGAGCGGGGCTCCGCCAGAGTGGAATGTGTGACTACCGAGTGATTGATCCGCAGCCGCCCAGGAAGAGAAAAAAGCCCTGGGAGGGACAAAGCCCGACGCTCCAAATGCAGGCCGGCTGGGGGAGAGTCCGGCTCCGGCCTCCGCTTTCTAGTCTTTAAAAATGGGTATAACCCTTCCGACTGCTCTCTGCTTATCTGGAGAAATTGCAAATGTTCTCCCGTCCCGAACTGGACCCAGCCCTTTTGCAAATCAGAATAAGCAGCCGATCTGCTTCCCGTTCTCGGGCTTCCATTCTGGGCCTGAAAGTGTGGCTTTTCCAGACCTCCCATCTCCGGGCCTCTTCGTGACCTTCACCTAAGATTCCGTCCCCACCCTCCATATCAAATGGAAATTCACCTTTATCTCGAGGCTCCCTCCCCTTCACTACTTTAGCGGGCCGGCGTCTCCGCCGGGATTGCGGCCGACTTTCCTCCGCTCTCCAGACTTCGGGACCTCCCTTTCTTCTTTTATCTCTAGCACGATTCTGCGGTCTCTCACAGTCAGGACGGCACAGGACTTGGAAATCCAATCCAGGGCCTGGAATGCCCCCAGAACCGAACCGGGCCGGGAACTTTCATGACTCCCCTGGGCGGTTTCTGGACCAACTTGAGCCTTGTGCTTCTCTGAATGCGCCGAAGTTAGAAAAGTCGTAATAGTTGATGTTTATGGAACCCCTGAGTGCACAGAAGCCTTTCTTTACACTACCCCATTTAAACTAACGAACCCTGGAAGGTAGATGCGGATAAGAAACTTAGGTCGGATAAGTTAAATAACTTGCCCGTGGTCACATATTTGAAGTTACCTACATAAACATGGGTTCTTGAAGCAAATTCAGTGTTTTATCCATTATTCCACACAAGAAAGGGAGAAAGGGCCGGAGATCCACAAAAGTGGGATTTAACTTGGCCCAATTAGATTGGAGGCCTCTTAGCATTAAGGAAAAAACCTCATAATCAAATTTAGAGCGGGAAAGGATCTTAGAGGTCATGCAATTCAACCCTCATTTTGTAGACTCTGAATAACTGGCAAAGCAGCTATTTTTCTTTAAATTGTTCTTAGATCGGAAAATGGCACTGACATTCACCATTTGCAAAAAGCTATACTGATCTCTGGCGCTGAGAATGATGTTAGCATGAGATTGGGGTATGCTGTTACTAAGCAATAGCCCTACTAGAAAAATATTATTCAGTAATTCCAAAAATTAAACATAGTTTGATCCTATAGAGGACAAAGGTAAAAGATATAAACTTAACTGAGGAAGGAAAGAAAAGCGATGATCCCTACAATGAAAACTTCCAGCCTAAATAGATGAGTCACTTGGGGGTAAAACTAGTTGCCCCCAATTTTAAGGCACCGAGGTGTCATATATTACTCAAAATATTTCTAGGTTTTCATTTGCTGCACCTCCTCTAACTCTTATTCCCTTCCCCCACATTCCATGACACCTTTTGTTCCTTTCTTAGCCCAGGTCCCTTTTTTCTCCTTGCAGGCCTCAGCTCTTATTTAAAGAGTTCTATTTGCTTAATAAACCAGCCTTTTAATTTCCCTTTTCCAGGGAGCATTTCCTGCTAGGTCCCATCTTTCCAACCCCCCCAGATTTTCCTTTTATTTGGCCACACCACTCAGGTTGGTTCTACCCTTTTTGCTAAACTAACACACCCTTGTTTCCCCTCATCCCCTCATTTTCCTCAAAATCTGGCCAACCAACCTTTCTCTGCTTTCTTACCCACATTGAGAAAGTGACTGGGTTTCATACACACTAAAGTTTGCCCATTGAGTAATGGGGCATGCAAACACATTAATGTACACATACCCATACAACATCCTTTGTGAAGGTGAATAGCCCTACTATTGTGTTGTCTCGGCATTCTGGCCTCTAGAGGCTAAAAAGCTTTCCCACATGCTGGTAGCTTTCTTAACTTCTGGAACCTGTGAGTGTTATGTATAGATTCCATCACCACCAGCCCCTCCCCCCAGCACCCTTCAGATTATCAGAGGCTGAGAGCAGCAAATGTGCACTGGCCATTGAAATCCCAGGAAATATAAAAATTCTTTGGACTCCATTTTCTCCCCTACTTCTAAGATGTGGAAGTTTACAGATCTCCTGTAGGCTTCCTTTTTGTTGGCAGAACAGCCCCAAGCTACCTGCTGTATTTCTGACTCAGGAACTGACAAGGGCATTTTTAAAAAGTTTTAAATTAAATATAATCTGCATAAACAGGCATTAATAAAAGAGGACATTAAAGGTAAAGGGATTTTTGAGTATAAGTCATTTATAATGGCCTGAAAATATCTATCTTGGAACTCATACGTTTATTCCTGTTCTCCCTATTGACTTCCTGAAGTTTTCAACTGTTTCTGAGTTAAGACTGGGAGAAGTCTACATCCATCTCTTCAACTGGTTTTCCTTCGAGCAAATTTTCTCCCCCTTTAAAAAAAAGCTGAACTCTCTTGGGGCTATAGAGGTAACCTCTATTATCATGCATAACCAACCTTGGAGCATGAGAATAATTGTGGTGTAGGAACTGGAAGGAGAAGAATAACAGAAAGAAAACTAGACTACCCCTCCAGGTGCTAAAAATTATTAAAACTGGGCCAGTTATAGCCAAAAGGAGGCGCAATCACTTTGGCTGCAATTGAAAACCAGCTTGGGGATGTCTAAATTCTAGTCCAAATTGTCCTGGAGTTAGGTCAGTGTAAAATGTTATAAAGGACTGAAAGATTGGTCCAGGGTGAGCCCAGTACGCCATGTTTTAAAATTCTTTTATCATGTTAAGAGCCAAGTCATTTCTGTACCAAGTTTCTCTTCCCCTTCTTCCTTCTCCTTCCTAGTTTACAATCTACCCCCATCCCAAATCCTAAATGGAATAAAACTCTTTTATATAGAAAGACTGCCTTTACATATCATTCCATTCTGCAATTAGCATGTGGAAAGGCAGGATAACCAGACTTTTTTTCTTGAGGCTTAAATTGACATTCTGAGTAGAGTCATCAACCTGGTCCTTTCTGTACTCAAATAAAAAGGCAGAAAACCTTTAACTTCTCTGTGCATGCATTTTACTTGAGTAAAAAACTAGACAAAATCCAACACAATGCAGACCCCTGTGTGATAGAACTGTTAACTGCCTAGTGAACTCAGTGTAGTATCATTTGCTGATAGCACTGCTGTCTGCATGAGGGCAATAAGTAATTTTTTTTTAGAAGTTTTATCCTTCCAACTTTTCCCAGGCAGGTTAAACAACAAGAAATCAAGAACTATTCCATGTTCCCGTCATGTGCTAATATGTGGTTCGCTTTGCCTGGGAATCAGTAACACTCAGGCCATGTAGAACTGGTGCCTAGAGCTATGCAGCAAGCAGAGTTCACAGTTGAGTGAACATCAATGCATAATGAGTGTAGGCATTTCAATGCAAATAAACGCTGAATATGAAGGATTAAAGAAAGGGGAAATTAATCTTATTCATAACACAGAGTACTTTTTTCCCTTTTTTTTAAGTCATGCACACAACTCCTGGAGGGAATCCAACTTCTCCAGTGATGCCATAGCTTTATAAAAAGCAGAATGTACATATTTTAAGGCTGTGAGTTTCCTCAAGAAGCTAAGGAACTGAGATTCTAACAGCTCCCTAGAACTGCTTCAGAAATAAAACATTCCTCTAAGTGGGGCCAGATCCACTAATCATATTTTAGTTGTATCCCCTGGTTTTTAAAGCACCTACTAAGTGGCAGGTTTTTTACAAATCTCACTTGATTTTTACAACCTGTGAGATAGATCCTAAATATTATTCTCATGTTACATATTGAGATAAACAGAAGTTAAATGACTTGACCAGCATCACACAGCTAATAAGTATCGGAAGCCAAATCTTATTTCAGGTCTTCCTAATTCCTGACTCAGGGCTTTAATCACTGGGGTACCTAGCAAGCAGAGAATGATCTGAGGATTTAGTCTTAGTATTTGGAGGCATTTGGATGCATTGTTGAAGACTTTTTTTCTTTATCAGAAATGGAGTAAGCATGGTTGGGTTGTCAGTTCTACATAGTAGTCCTGCAGTAGCAATCAGCTCCACAGGGCTTTGGCAAGGGGGAGGAGAGAAAGAGAGAGAGAGAAGAAAAAAACAGAGAGCACGACCATAAGAGCCAAAGTCATCAATTCAAGCCAACAAACAGCTGACTCATTTTTTGGATTGATGAGTTTAAAAAAAGGAGACAGAATTGGTGGTAATGACTTGTTTTTGAGAAATCTTGTCCTATCCCAAGCCTGTTTCAGCCAGAGGCTCACTTGATCATTTTGAGATTTGCAAATTGTCCTTTTACTTTATTTCTGTAAACTCACAGACTAACACAGTGCCTGGCTTAAGAAATGCTTAAGAAATACTTTTTGATTGATTTAGAAGAAAAAAAGAATCTTTCCTATCTAAGAGTAATTGCTTTCATGAGAAAGAAAATCTCCCAAATGGAATGCAACTTAAAGCTAAGGGAAAAGTTTCTCACTTATGCCCTTCCAGTCCTTTCCTGGAAAAACAAAAACTGTCAAAGACTTGAGATTTTAAAATTATTTTTATAAACAGTACACAAGGCTTAGTCCACTGGATGAAGAAAGCATCTTCCCTCCATTGACTCCTCACACATTTCCAAGAACTTAAGACAGTTTGTTAAGAGTTTATATTCTGAGAGAGTCAATGCTTAAGTCCAGCCTGGGGATTTTTACTGCCTTCACTTCAAAGGAAGCATACAACTCTGGATTCTTCACTAGCAAAGTGTGGATTCCTTTTCTCAGTCAGACAGTGGCTTTCTGCTTCATTAACCCTTTCTTTGCTCCTTGATGGATCTTGGAATCCAGTTTCCCTGTAAAAAAGAATAAAGAAATCTCATTATTTTTAACCTATATTTGCAATGCAAATCCAGTGGAGACCCACACGTCTCCTAGTTACCCTGTTCCTGTCACATTCAATTATTTTGCTTCAGGAGTTAGACACTTACTTCCAAACTCCAGAATTCCATTATATTGGAATAAAGGAGCTAGAAGCATTGCATAGGAAACATACCAAAAAACAAATAAATAAATGAATAATCCAGTAGGTATATGCCAAAGGAGATAAGAGGTGAATACTCTGATTTCATAGATACTAAAAAAGAGCCTATCACTTCTTGAGGGTATCTTATATGAGCACAACACAGATAAATAATATTAAGGAAAGGCCCTTCACACAGTGGAACGACCATGGCTGGATCTGCTAACTGGCTAGGCGTGATGCATGAATGTCCCCCACAGGGAGAGGAGCAGTTCTTCTCACCCCCAGAGTAGCCTCTGAGCTCAATAGGGGGAGTGACCTCAAACAGTAGAGCAGAAACCGCATGAATGCTCTACTGACAAAGGGCCCCTATCACTGGCTAAGAAGGGCAGAGTTCACAGGCTCTGAGACTCTTTCTAAGTTTAAAATTCATTAAACAAACCACCTTCTTGTCCCAGGTAACCCTAATGAAAAATGAGTCATTGATATAGCTAACCTCTGTCTTCCCAACAAGTAACTTCCATGGGCAACAACTCTTAGGAAAAAACACAGGCTTTAACTCAGCATACAAAGTCTTAGAGATAAAGTCACATCCAGTTAAATGTAAATTTTAATTTAATAAACAGGTTTAAAAAAAAAAAGACTCAGTAGTATTGACTAAAGGAGAAATCAAAGGAACTTCTTTCCAAAAGCAAAGAGGTGTATTAAAATCCCAGAGGCACACATATATGTTCATTACTCAGTAAAACAGCAATCTGTGTTAGGGGCTAAAAAGTGCACTGGATTAAAATCAGAGTTAACTTTAATCCATCTAGTTCTACATCTGCCACTTAGTTATATGACTTCATTTAACTTTTATACAGTTTCATCATCTATTAAATAAGGATAATAATAAAGGCTCCACATACTTGAAATATTTGTTATGAGATATGTGTGAATGTGAATTTGCAAAACATACAGTACAAACTTGAGATATTAAGTTTGATAGAAAAGTTGAGATACTAAGTTCCTACATATAATAAACTTCCTTATTTTAACATCATTCTTCTAGATTCATATTTTTTTTCCCCATCATCTTTTCTAGGACAAAACTAGGGACTAAGGAATTATTATACCCCAGGATATCCAGGCCAAAATCCAAAACATTAAAAACAAACAAAAACAAACAAACAAACAAACAAAAAAAAAAACCCCAGAAACTTAGTGTGGAGGAGAAAAAATACCAGGCACAAAATTTGTAATTTTTTTTTAAAATCATATAAACAAGTAAAGAATAAGCAATTATCTTGATTGCTAAGCATGTTGTTTTCCTTAAGAGTCTGTCAAAAATTAAGTTTTCCTCAATTTGTAGATGGGGGGAAGAAAAAGCAAAAGAAGGTAGTATGTATGACCCAGCCAAAATTTGGAATTCAGTGGAGAGCTCTTCTGACAAAAATAACCAAAAAACCTGGAATGCCTCTTTTAACCTGCTGAAGCCTGGGAATTTCACCCCTAAGATATGGTTTCAGCTTAACCTCTTTTTTTTTACCATATCAACATGATTATATCATTTAACTGCTTTATAATGGGACTCCATATCTTAGTAGAAGGACTGTCCTTAAAGCTTAGCTGCCTTTAAGCACTTAACCCAAAAGGCTATTACAAAGTTCCAAATACTAATTTCAGTAAATTTCATACAGTTTATAAAAACCTAAAGTTGTGGGCTAGTTCATTCACAGTAGAATTAAAGCACCAAAGAGGTGAAAAATTAGCAATTGTCCATAAAATCATTAGATTTGGTGTTGGGTCATGAAAATGAAGCAAAGTTCTTAAAAGAGAAATTCTGGGGGCAGCTAAGTGGCACAGTGGATAGAGCACCAGCCCTGAAGTCAGGAGGACCTGAGTCCAAATCTGGTCTCAGACACTGAACACTTCCTAGCTATGTGACCCTGGGCAAGTCACTTAACTCCAATTGCCTCAGGGGAAAAACATTTAAAAAAAAAAAGAAATTCTTGGAAAAATTTGAGGATTGGTAAATCGTGGGGGGAGTGAAGGATATAAAGATGAATGAGGTTCCTTATTAAAAAATAAAACTATTATGAGTTCTCCTTTGTATTTGAAGATGACCAGTAGAAGACAAACAGATGAGATTTTTTTTCTAATACCAGAAACCTTGATTTGTTGAAGCGTCAGATATTGATTTTATACCGGCTCAACTAACCCTAACCCTGGATATTTTATGACAGGGGTTCTCACACTACAGTCCTTGGGCCAGATGCGGCCACTGAGGACGTTATGCGGCCTGCCGGGTTATGGCAAATGGCTGAGGGGCGGAGACAGAGTGTGAGCTTTTGTTTTTACTATAGTCCGGCCCTCCCACAGTCTGAGGGACAGTGAACTGGCCCCCTATTTTAAAAGTTTGAGGACCACTGCTTTATGATATAGTATTTCAGTATTGGGCATAACTTTAATAGCTAAATGTAGGACACCAAATGGGGCAGATGTCTTTACTATCAATGAAAAGCAGTACCACGTGCTCCCAACATGTGAACCACTAAGTAAATTAAATGTTTATAACTCAAAACATTTTCCTAGAGAAATAATGCTATAAAGAGGAGCTGCCTCTCACACCTATTAGATTGGCTAAGATGGCAGAAAAAAAAAATGATGATATGGGAAAACTGTTAGTACAGTTGTGAACTGATACAATCACACTGAAGAGTAATTTGGAACTTTGCCCAAAGGACTCTGAAACTATGTACACCCTTTGATCCAGCAATACCATTACTGGGTCTATATCCCAAAGAGATGATAAAAAAGGGAAAAGGATCCACATGTACAAAAATATTTATAGCAGTTCTTTTTGTGGTGGCAAGGAATTGGAAACTGAGGGGATGACTATCAGTTGGGGAATGATTGAACAAATTGTAATATGCTAATGTAATGAAATAAAGAAATTATGAGCAGGCAGATATCAGAAAAGCCTGGAAAGATGTAAACGAACTGATACTGAGTGAAGTGAGCAGAACTAGAAGAATATTGTACCCAATCACAGCAACACTGTGTGATAATCAACTATGATAGACTTATCTATTCTTAGTAATACAATGATCCAGACTTGTGACAGAAAATGTCATTCACATCTAGAGAAAGAACTATGGACACTGAATGCAGATAAAAGCATATTATTTTCACTTTTTTTGGTGGTTTTTTACTTTCACATAGTTTTTCCCTTTTGTTCTGATTCTTCTTTCACATGACTAATATGAGAATATGTTTAACATGATTGTATATAAATAACCTACACCAGACTACTTTGTTGGGGTAGGGGGAAGGAAGGAAGAGAAATATTTGGAACTGAAAATCTTACAAAAATAAATGTTTATTCAGACCAGTTCCAATGATCTTGTAATGAAGAGAGCCATCTACACTTAGAAAGAGGACTGTGGAGACTGAGTGTGGTTCACAACATAGCATTTTCACTCTTTTTGTTGTTTGCTTACATTTTATTTTCTTTCTCATTGTTTTCCTTCTTTGATCTGGCTTTACTTGTACAGCAAGAAAATTTTATAAATATGTATTATTTATACATATATTGGATTTGACATATATTTTTTACTATGTTTAACATATATTGGATTAACAAGATTTCTGTTTTTCTGCCCTGAAAATAGTGTTTTGCTTTATCTTATATAAAGTCACATCCAGTTAAATGGTAAATTTTAATTTAATAAACAGGTTAAAAAAAGACTCAGTAGTATTTGACTAAAGGGGAGTAGGGGCCCTTTGGGAGTAGGGAAGGGAAGGGGGGAAATTGGAATACAAGGCTTTGCAAGGGTCAATGTTGAAAAATTATCCATGCATATGTTTTGAAAATAAGAAGCTTTAACAGAAAAATAATTTTAAAATGAATGTTGAAAACTATCTTTATATGTAAATAGGGGAAAAAAAACTGCTATTAAGTGGGGAAAAAAGAAAAGGTAGTAACCAAACTGTGCTCAAAGGATTAGTGGTACTCAATGTAATGTCTATAAAGTTTCCTTAAAAAAATGTAAACACTAATAATATTTTCTCTTCTAGGTCACAATTTCCTCTATTTCTCCCCCCACATTAACCTATATCCATCTGCTGGCCATCCCAAATGCTTCAACCTTAAGGGATCACAAACAGGGGGATACTAATAATATTTTCTCTTCTAATGTATTTATCACATACAACATTTTTGAATAGGTCACAATTTCCTCTATTTCTTCTCCCCATTAACCTATATCCACCTGCTGGCCATCCCAGATGCTTCAACCTTAAGGGATCAACAACAGGGGGAAACAAGGAAGAAGCTGGTGGATAAAGTTTCCTTAATTGGCATTCTCCTTCCCCACCTCTCACCATGACCAGTCCTGCTGCTACATATTCAGAGGCTCATAAAAGGGAATGGCATTGAGTTCAGTGAGGTTAAGAAGTGGAAATGTTCTGGAAATGGGAAGTCTCAAAAACAATGAAGCCTTAAGCAAGGAAGAGAAAGTACAGGAAACAGTGTGGAGAAAAGCAGCATTTTTAGCCATCTCCTCCTTAGGTAGCTGTTTGGAAGGATAGTTCCCTTGTAAAAGTATATGAGTAGGAACTGTTTTCCTAAAGATCTTTGAGATACATGCCCTTTGAATGATGGTCTTTTAACCTGAATTCTATGAATTCACTATTAATTAGTTATATGAATTAATTCATTCATATACTCCATACAGCTTAGTTAATAAACTGGTGTAGCAGGAACCCCTGATTCATCAGAACTATTTTCTAACCAACTGAAAGCAGTAACATGGCAATGTTACTTGATGGCAACAATACCTGGAATTTATATAATACTTTAAGTTTCATAAAGTATTTTACATGTATCATCTCAATTGATCAATAAATTAGTGGGAAACCATCTGTTGTTCAGTGGTTCAGTCATGTCCAATTCTATAACCCCACATAGGGTTTTCTTGGCAAAGACACTTGAGGAATTTGCCATTTCCTTCTCAAGCAGAGTAAGGCTAATAGAGGTGGAGGGATTGCCCAGAAATGTATAGCTAATGAGGCCAGATTTGAAGTCAGGTCTTCCTGACTCCAGGTCTGGCACTCTATTTGCTGACTGACTAGTAAGTTGAACTAAGAAGATTGTTGGAGAAAATATAGGCTTATTGGTGAAATTTATGATGAAATGCAGAGGATGCTGAAGTGCTGAATCAAGAAGAAAAGGTTGAGAGCTGAAGAAGTTGAAGAAGTCAGCTGACTCTAGAAAGACCTGGAAAAATGAACTAATGCTGAGCAAAACAAGCAGAACCAAGAATATATTGTATATATATAACAAACACCAAGAATATGAAATGATCGACTATGAAAAACTTGGTTCTTCTCAATTGTTCAGTGATCTAAAACAATCCCAATAGACTTTGGATGGAAAAGGGCTTCTGCATCCAGAAAAAGAATGTAAATCAACACATGTTATATTCACTTCTTTTTTTTCTCTCTCTCTATTCTTTTTTATCTGTCCATTCCATTTCCATGTTGCTCTGATTTTTCTTTCCCAACATGATTCATAAAGCAATATATATTACAAATAAATAAATAAGTTTAAAGGGAAAAAAAAAAGAAAATATACTTACAGATTTTGTGTTTTCCTTTGATAGGAAACTTCAAGATCATTTCTTGGGGATTTGTGCAGATGAAAACAAATGGAGAATCAGATTCTTGACTGAGCTCTGGGTACTGAAAAATATAAAACATAAAAATCCAAGGAGTTGGGCTAGATGGGACAATATTTAAAGTGTTCTAACATTCTATTTAAGAAACTTAAAATATTCCACAGATCTTACCACACCAAATTCTGCTAATATGCTACAAGATAAGCAGGTGACAGGTAATAAATCATCTTTCCATTTCACAGATAGGCAAGCAGAGAAAAAGAAGAACATAAGCAAGACAAAAATGGTAATGGATCCTGAATCTCTGCCAAAGTAATGCTATCCTTAGAGAGAATAAAGCCTTTCATACTTGAATTCCCATCTATCACAAGGAAATGTACAAAAAAATTTCAACAAAAAGATATTTGGCCTTTTCCCAGAAGACAAATCAGAATTTACTCTTGTGAAAAAATAAGCAATCTAGAGTTGGGAATCTTTGTTGTTATTCAGTCATTTCAGTCATATTCCCATTTTGAGATAATGGAGTGCTTTGCTATTTCCTTCTCCAGCTCATTTTACAGATGAGAAAATAGAGGCAAACAGAATTAAATGACTTGTCCAGGGTCACATAATTAGTAAGGGGCTGAAACTGGATTAGGTCTTCCTGATTCCAGGTCCATTGCTCAATACACTGCACTACCTACCTGCTCTTGGGAATGGTTTCCAACTATGTACCTCAGAAATCTGAATACCTCCTACATTCATTCAGTAAACACAAAGCACTGGAAAGATTTTTAAAAATGAAAACATTTTAAGGAAATTTTGCTGGAAAAAGTAAACTTAATAGAAAGAAGATGATTCATTCTAAAAGGTATGAACATGTAAAAATTTGTCACTTTGGATACAATCAAGCCTTGGTAAAGGTGAAAAGGTAAGCTGAAAAATAAACAGTGAAAACTGCTTTACATCACCAATCAGAACTAGATCTGTGTGCGCAACCATGGTTCTTATTGTTTCTACTCTAGGAGTCACCAACACTAGAATAAAACTACAAGGATCACTCAATCACATTTCAAGGCAACAGCTGGAGTCGATGAAACATTTCTCATTTCATGATTGCCCATCTATCCACACATTCCTCTTGACAAACTCAACCAATAAAACTCCTAAGTATTTAGCAAGACTCCATGAGTAAGAAAGCCAATCCCTTAGTTGCCACCATCAGGTTTTCTAGTTCTATAAATTAAAATTTGGTCATTTGAAATAAAATTCTATTTTTATTCACCTGCCAGAATGTTTCCACAGAAATGTCACTGATAATTCATAGATAACAATATCTCACATTCATTTGTACTGCCTCATATTACTTCATTTATGCCTCATAGCAGCTTTGTAAGGTAGATATTTCAGAATATATTATTTTCATTTTTAAAGATAAGAAAACTAAGACTTAGAGATCAATAATTATACACATAGTACTAAAGGGAAGATCTGAATCCAAGTTTTTCTTGACTCCAAATTGCACACTTTATGTACTATACCAGAAGAATCAAACTCAAAGCCTACAAAACTCCAGAAAGCAAACAAGATTAAAATGTAGTTCAGAAGACATATTTAACAAAATAAATAAAAATATGTGTCATAGATAATGCTAATCTGTGGTTTTAAGTTAACAAGCAGTCCATAAGAATCTGTTTCATCTCCGATACCACTACACTACCTCCCATGCTGTCTCTCTAAAAGCAGCATAAACGGTGAAAGTCAGAATTTTACATCTTCTTTAGTTACTCTACTGTGTGTTATAGATAAGCAATGTGCTGTAGAAGGCAGGAGGTGCTTTTGGTTACAGTGGGTTCTGCCCACATATTATAGCTCTCAGCTCAGAATGCTGCAGATCTTGTTCTGATAAGACCACAGTTTTCATTTAGCACAGACATATTACTGGATGGATCAGATGTTAAGCCATGTGCAACTTGTTTATGTGCATGAAGCCCCTTTACCCTTACAGAGCTCAGGATGAAGTTCTACTATGAACTAAGAAAAAGTAAACTCTGCATGAGGCCTGCTCTGAGAACCACTCTCAGCTGATTTGGCAAAACCGTGAACAGAGGTTCTCACTGACATCTTTAGACTTAACACACCAGAAACTGAAGTCCCAGTGGCTTGCAGCTTCTCTCCTTCAATTATCCTGCCCCTTTCTCCTCTGTGGCTTGGAGAGTGTCAAGGCCAGGAACAGGACAGCCAGCATTTCACAGTTCTGCTGTTCCAAAACTCAGAGCCAGGCAGGACAAGAACTCAGGCTGAGTTAATAGGAAGCTATGTAAATTATGTTCAGTGTTTGCCAAGGGAAATGGCTAGCCGCAAGGCCATTTCCTTCAGCAGCTTATGAGAGCTGTGAATCCTCTTACCTACTGGGAAGGGTAAAACTGTCCTTCTAAATCCTTCGGATATGCAAAGGCACTTTTAATATTCTGAGTACTTCCAAACATGGCGGTGGCTTTACAATTACCTACATTAAAGCCTGCTCAATCAAACCTAACAACAGAATTCAACATGGCAAGCTGAAGCCCAAAGAGTACATACTGAGAATCAGAATCTTTTGAGGCAACATCCATGTATGAAAGAAGAGTCCATTCTACAGTATACTGCTTTCTTCAAAATAGATGTAAACCTTTGTCTCTTGAAAAGGTCAATATGAACCTATATTGGATGAGCTTAGAATATTGTCCCATTGTATACTAATAAGAAAGAGAATGACAAAATTTTAAAATTGAGACTCTGGTATGAGATAAGAAAAATGGCATGGTAAGAGATTTCCTAGGCACTTTTATGCCTTAAAGTGAAAATAAATATAGAACTCAACTTTCCCATTGCCCCTCTAAAGACAGACGTGTGTGTGTGTGTGTGTATGTGTGTGTGTGTGTGTGTGTATTTTTTGTTGGCCTGGCTCTACTGCATACCTCTATGGGGATTTAGAAGAGAAGAAATTAGGATGCAAAGTAATATTAGGGATAAAAAAAAATAGGATATATATGCTGACAAGGTTACATGGATTATTCTTCACCATGAAATGCATTGAAGGAAAGTTACCTGGTCAGAATTTTATTAGTCTTTCTAAAAGAATACATTTTGTCTAACTGGGATCTATAGACAGGAAAAAAAAAAAATCAACCATAACACCAGGGAATAGAAGCGCCAAACTTCATGTTAACCTGTCAAGAGGCGCATAAGAAGCTGCTCTTTGCTAGTGGAGTCATTAGATAAAAAAAAAGAAAGATGTTTAGAGAATAGACAGCAGCACCTGGTAGGAGGAATACAGAACACTAACCAGAACAGGTCCAGGAGCAACAGACTAAAGAAAGCAACGGGCTGCTTAAGTGAGAGAGGTTCAGGAATTAAGCAACAAAAAACAACAAATAAATTAAAGACACCCTAAAAAGTTGCTCTTGCTCTCGATGTGTTGTGACTCCTGTCACCTGGTTCCCAACCTGATAAGTGAGGAAAGGGGACCTCTTCTTCCTTCATGCCTCATAAGTTTCATAGATGTCTAACATAACAGGTAATTAAGTGCTAAACAGGCATTTTCTCCTCTTCTCCAGAGGAAGATTACTCACCAGTCAGCTAGAAAATATTTCTTTTGCTGTGTCCATAAGAAAGAAGAAATTCAGCAGTTTTGGCAACTGGTGCTGACTCATAGCCAAATTATTATTTATACCAATTCTGGAAGCCTTGGAATTAGGTTAAGCCTCCTTGTACCATAATAATCAATAATGCCAAGATACTACGTTGTGACCCATCAGAACTAATTCCCAAATGCTCTAGAAGTATTTTCATTTATCAATGGGATAAGAACATCTTAAAAAATTACTCAGAAGAAATGCCATACAAAGGAAATGCATTTACTGGGAGTTTTTTTGGCTTGAACTATGTGATTAATAATCATACTATGAAATCTAGTTCACTAAAAGCCAACTCCAATAAGACTAAGATGGTAAAAGTCAAAAAGAGAATGAAGTTATTTTAATAACCACAAGCACAACAAAACTAAAAAAGAATAGTCTCATCATGACTCTTTTGTATTTAATAATTCTCATTTACATTATTCTTCAAAGAGCTCAGGGCATTTGTGGCATACATAGTACAATCAGGATTCAATATCCTCCCTGGAGGGCAAAATTGTCTTTTCTCTACTTCAGAGTAGGACCCTTTTCTTTAGGACAAAATGACTGCCATGTTATGACTAAACTATCAAGAGACTTGGATGGATAAAGATAAACTAAAGATAAGCTGGAGCAGAGCCCAGCAGCAACCTGGGTAAATCTCTTGCCCAAGATTATTCATAAAAGCTGCCAGTTCAATGTGGCAACAAATATGTCACAAAGGAAAGCAATTTAGGAGCAAATAACCAATAGATATCTGCTGTTCATGGGCACAGTGGCCATTTTTGGAAGGAACAAAGGACTAAAGCAAACCATTCTGCTATATCTTCCCTTCCTCCCCACCTAACTAATCTCTGAGTCCTTAACCTGTCAAAAGAAGTCACATATTATAGGAAGCATCAAGTACAGAAAATACATCTTGGTAACTTCCACAGAGCAGAGTTTTATCCTATTTATCCTAGACAGTTATGGTGGGAACCTGGACAAGTCACTTACTCCTGCTGCCTTAGTTTCCTCAACTGTAAAATGGGAATAATCATAGCACCCAGCATCCAAAGTTGCTGAGATATTTGTAAAGTATTTACTTAGTACAGTGTATAATACAAAGCCGGAAGGAAATTGTTCTAATCAAGGACTCTATACTAAAATGTCCTTAATAATGGACATATGACCTCTCTGAAAATAAAAGTCCAAGGATTTTCCCATTTCTAGATTAAGAAACTTAAGACGGACAAGGCTCTTTTCAACAATAAGATAATCAGGCCAATTCTAGGTCTTGTGATAGAGTTATCTGCACCCAAAGAGAAGACTATGGGAAATGAGTGTAGATCACAACATAGTTATTTTCACTCTCTTTGCTGTTGTTTGCATTTTGTTTAATTTCTCATTTTTTTTATTTTTTGATCTGATTTTTCTTGTGCAGTATTATAATTGTGGAAATACAGAAGAATTGCACATGTTTATGATATATTGGATTACTTGCCATCTAGGAAAGGAGGTAGGGAGAAGGAAGGTAAAAAATTTGGAACACAAGGTTTTGCAAGGGTGAATTTTGAAAATTATCTATCCATATGTTTTGAAAATAAAAAGCTTTAATAAAAAGAATTAAAGACTATAACAACAACAAAAAAATATCAGAACCTAGTTCTTCTACCTCATGTAGCTGCAGATATAGAGCAGAGTTCAGAGAATTCATTAATCTCATTTTGTGTTTAAGTACAAGCAAATCTACACCACTGGTTCTTTATCATCAAGTAACATTTGTTAAGCACACTGGGGAGGCAAGGCACTGTGCAATTATCTACTTTCTTAGGAATCTTACAAAAATCTTGTGGACAGAACTGTTCATATAAAAACTACTAAAAGTCCTATCAATGGTAAGCAATAAATAAACACCACAGAAGATTTCTTTTCTGAACCTATTTCACATTCATATTGTGAAACCAAATCATGGCAGCAATTATGTATTATACCATTGGTTCTCCTATATCAAATAGTTCAATCCCTGGCTTAGTCTCTTCCTCTCCACTTCAACTCTTGCTCTCATAGTAGGCAATATGAACCCGAACTAAGGAAGCCTCCCAAACCAGTACCTTCAGCAAAACCTTACAACAAAGGATTTTGTGTCATCCTTTACAAAAAAATAGAGACTGTTCTCTATGAGTTCCTTCTTTCTACATCTCAAAACCTCTTGAAATCATCTACATTCTCCCCTCTATTACTCCAGTTTATGAAGAAGAGGTGGTCTTTCTCACTGAAAAGACTAATCCTTCTATGTGTATCCTTGATCCCATGCTTTCATATCCTCTGGCAAAATACCCTATAATCTTTCACTATCCTCTGATATTCAATTTCCCTTCCAGGGACTCCTTCCCTGCTGCCTACAAACATGGCTAGGTCTCCCCCATTCTTAAAATCTTTTACTTGACCATGACATGCCTTCAAGCTATCATCCTTTTTTTTTTTTTTTTTTTTTTAAACAGCTAAATTCTGAGAAAAAGCTAACTACTCTCATAGGCTCTGTTTCCTCTTTTCTTACTTACTCCTCAATCCTTTGCGATCAGACTTCTGACATCACTTTACTGAAACTTTTCCCTCCAGAGTTTCCAATTAAAACTAATTGTCAAATGCAATAGACTTCTTTCAATGCTCATCCTTCTGTAACCTCTCTGCATCTTTTGACACTAATGGCTACTTTCTCCTGCATATTCTTTTCCTCCTCCTTTCTTCTTAGTTTCTTTTGCTGGATCTCTTACATATTGACTGGTTAGTTAGTAGTTAACACCTAGAGTTAGTAGGTGTATCCCAAGGATTGTCCAGAGCTTTCTTTTCTCTTTCCACGGACTCTCTTGATGATCCTCATCAGCTCCATGGGTTCAATGATCATACCTATGAAGATGACTCCCACATCTATATATCCAGTCTGGTCTTTCTCCTGAACTCCAGTTCCATGTCACTGACAGCCAATTGGGATATCCTGAATTGTATGTATCCTAGCCATTTCAAATTTATATATCTAAAAGTAAATAATTATCTTCCTTCCTTCCCTCACCAACTCCTCTTTCTAATTTCAATTTTTTCTCCATCTTCAGTCATCTAGGCTCACAATCTTAGAATTATTCTCTTCGTTCTCCCTTTTCCCTACTGCAAATTATTTGCTACTATTCTACCTCCCCAATATTTGTCCTGCCTATACCGTGATTTCTATTCACTCAGCGATTCCCATAGTTCAGATCCTCAGCTCCTTTTACCTTGATCTTGTAATAGCCTCATAACTGCTCCCTCCCTGTCTCAAGTCTCTCCCCTTTTTGATCTATCCTCTGTACAGTGTCAAAGTTATATTCCTAAGGCAGTAGTCTGACCATGCTCACTAAACTCTAGTGGCTCCCTATTTCATCTAGAATCAAATGCAAATTTCTGTTTAGAATGTAAAGCCCCTATAAGCAGGCTCCACCCTACCATTTCACCCCATTAAATATAACTCCCTTTTATACCCTTTGTGGCTCAAGCCAATTAGTTTTCATTACACATAGCACTTTGTCTCTGCAGTATGCATCCTCTCTGTTGTAACTCTTAAAATTTCTAAGTTCCTTCAAAGCCTAGCTCAAACCTAGCCTATTGTACAAGGCCTGTCCTCTTACCCACAAACTTACGGAACTGCCCTCACCCACTTACTTACCCATTACCTTGTACTATTTTGTATAAATAGAAAAGTCATTTTTCCCTAACATAATGTGAACTCCTTGAAGGTAGGGACTTTTATTTTTATCTTTCTTGTTTCAGCACCCAGTAGTGCCTGGCACATAGCAGGTACTTAATAAATGCTTATTGTCTAATTAATGAAAATCACAGAAGCAAAACCAAAAAACTTCTCTTGTATAGTCCTGAAAAGTTTCAAGACAATGAAACTAATAAAGGCTCTTGAATCACTCAAATCACAAATTAGAAAATATAAAACTCCAAGTTTTATATTTGCAATGCAGGTTCCTATAAACTAAACTACATAGTATAGAGGACACTAGTAACCCCAAGCAAATCAAATCTTAGTGGCCTTGGCTTATTTATTTATTTAAATTAAAAATTAATTTAAAATTTTATTTTAAGTTCAAAGAGTAATGGGGAAACTACAATTAATGTAATCCACATTCGAATGAACTTCTGATAAAAAGATTAAAGATAATTCTAAAGATAGACAGATACTCTGATAAATGCTCATGCCTTCATGGGAATCCTGAAAATTCACTTAATCCCAAAGAAATATGCTGGGATTTTAAGAAAACTGCCCAGAGTACCAATGGTTTTCTGTTACATTTAGGTTCTCAAAGAATTGTGAAAGATCCTCATTAGGTGAAGACTTTGCTGACATACACTGACTTTACCTCCTTTGGATTTCTAGGTCTAAATCCTAAGAAGTTTTTTCACAGTAGAAGACTAGGAGAAACATTTGCACATTTTTAGACAAATAGAAATCTAGCACCTAATTTTGTTAGGCTAAAATATTGTTTCCTTTATCTTTTAATTTCTTTTTCAGTTTCACACTGGTATCCTGATTTTTATAAAACTCTTTTTTTTTTAATTATAGTTTTTTATTTACAAGATATATGCATGGATAATTTTTCAGCATTGACCCTTGCAAAACCTTCTGTTCCAACTTTTCCCCTTCTTCCACCAACCCCCTCCCCCAAATGGCAGGTAGAACAATACATGTAAAACTCACTTGCATAGAAACCTTTTACTCTAATTTTAGAAAGTTAAATTCTTTCAGCTTGAACACCATCACAGAAAGGAATACAATTAAAAATCTTTTTCCTCACTGGACAACTGCCCTTCTCCTATTGATATCACAGCAACAGCACAAAAGTATTTAGTAGCAGAATCGCCTTAGCATGGATTTGAAGTCTTGATTATTATGCTAGTCAGAAGAAAGAATGAACTAAGGTCAGCAGCAAACAATAGGATGATGGCTTCAGTTCAGAAAAATAAATAATCATTGATACTTGAAATTTCAGATAGATCAGATTGGTCACTGAATATAGCAATAAAAATAGCACATATAAATTTACACATAGAAACAAAAGTCACCAACCCAACATTTTTGTTTGAAAGCCTGTTAGGTCTAGACTACACCGTGTGAGGAGAAAGCTCTGCTCACAACCACAGCTGCTAATGGTTATGGATTTGGCAATCAAAATGTCTTTTGTTAAAAAAAAAAAAAAAAAAAAAAAAAAAAAAAAAAAAAAAAAAAAGTTAACTGCCTTACTCTTGAGGTTACAAACCAAAGCCTTGATGCATTGTTACAGTCAACATCCTCCCTGCTGTTTTTGAGAGCTTACATCTGCTGTTGGCAGATAAAATGCTGGCAAACAGCATGGGTTTCTTCCAGGGGAATGCAAGAAAAGCTTTACTAGATAGCCATCCTTTCCCTTTCTCTCCACAGTTGAGCCCTTAAGGTCTCTTAGTTTCACTCCTACTCTTGTGAGGGCTGAGCACTTGCCACTGTTGAGAAGCCCAGAGGGATTCCTTTTGGCATGGAATAACCATGCCAGCCACACTACCCAGGGGGGATGAAAGGCAGATATGTTCTCAGTCTGGGGAAAAACATTTTATACACACATTTTAACAGCCACTTACCGAGTATAGCCACACTTGACTTTAAAACTTCCACTAATAAAACCTCTCCTTGGATTTCAGACACTCAGACGATCACATTATACCAAAGAACAGTTAATGTGTACAATATTTTAACTTATCTAGGAAAGGCCAAGGCCACAAGACAGGGAAATAAATAACAGTGCTGGGCTGAGGAAAGGGAAACTAGGCAATAAAACAGAGAAGAGAACTGACCAAAGTCATATAAAATTTTAAGTTTAAAACCCCTGCCTTGGTATTCATATTCTAATAATAAGAGAAAATGTTTACATAGTACTCTAAGGTTTGCAAATCACTTTACATAAATTATTTCATTTGATCCTTACAATAACTCAATGAGGTAGATTTTATAAGGATAATTAAATCCAGATAATAATGAGGAAATGATAACAAATGAAAGAACCAAGGCACAGAGAGGGTAAGCGCTTTGCTCAAATTCACAGAGCTATGTGAGATAGAATTTGAATCCAGATATGTACCTAATATTAATCTGTACCATGCTGCTTCCCAAAAATGTCTAAGACAACATACAATATGTGGTGAAAAATGGACCTTTTAAGGCTGTAGGGAACAGCAGGTTTATGAACTAAATTAGGAAGTGTTGCTTTCACAGTTATAAAAATAAAAGGGGTAGCATAACAGGCCTGGATTTAGTCTTCTTTCCTACCTGACACCTCTACTTTCTCAGAAGAGAGAAATGATACTATTCCCATACCTTAAGAAATATTACTCCAAACAGACCCAGGTAGGCCATCTGGATAATCTTAGCAGTTCACAAGTCAGATCTTTTAAAAATAGTTAAGATGAGGAAACCCAGAATAAGACTGTAAGTTTCAGGATTCCCATGAAGGCATGAGCATTTATCAGAGTATCTGCCTATCTTTAGAATTATCTTTAGTCTTTTTATCAGAAGTCCAATCGAATGTAGCTTAAGGAATAACCCATCTCCATTTTTTAAGTATCAGAAGAGCTTGATTTTTCAAGTATTGTGCTCAATTACAAAGGAAAAAAAGTGAAAAGGTTGACACTAGGGGAATTGGGTACTTGTTTCTGATGATGAAAAAAACTATAAGCTTCAGGCAATTTGATATAATGCTAAAAATCAAGGGAATTCATTAAGTGAGTTGCCAGTTTCTACAGCTGGGAACAGATGGGTGAATTGCTGCAGATCCAGAGGTGACTCACACCCTTAGAAAAGAAAATATTATAAAACCTAAAGATGATAAAAAGTGCTGACCTCATTGGACACTTCTAAAGAGCCAAGTGGTCTGTTATTGACTATTTCTATTATTCCAAAAGTACTTTATACTACTGAATGCAAGTCTTCCACCCCTTTCTTGCTAATTTAGAGAGGCTGGAAAAGAAAAAAGACAAAACAAAACTGGTAGATATGATCCTATGCCTGTTGCCTATAATTGGAGGGGAAGAAAGCATCAACACCAAAAGTCTAAATCTACTAATTCTCTCTCACAGACAAATAAGGTAGCATCAGAAATCTGATGAGATTCTCTTGAAATGTAAATTAATTGGGATTGTATAATATTAAAATAATTCACACAAATCTGCTAGTGATTTTTCTCTAAAATTGAAAAAAATCATAAAAAGAAAATTGAAACAGGCATGATGGATAGGGGAAGATATGAAGACAAGATTGTTTTTACTTCATAATTTTGCCTAGATCTAAGTCCCAGTGTTTAATGGAAAGAGTACAGAAAAGACAGAGAATAAATAATTGGGTGTGTATATGTATAAAACATGAATATAACACTGTTTACACACAAAACAGGATTAAAGAGACATTATCATCAAACAAAAATAAGAGCAAGTAGACCTTAGGAGAAATGTTATTTGGGGGACATAAAGAAAATAGCTTTTATCTTCTAAAACTCTCTATAGATTTTGTCCACCTGCATTTTCGATTTCCTTCACAAGTTAATTGTATACTATTTCAAAGACCGATTCTTTTTGAACAGCAAAATAACTGTATGGACATGTATACATATATTGTATTTAACTTATACTTTAACATATTTTACATATATTGGTCAACCTGCCATCTGGGGAAAGGGGTGGAGAGAAGGAGAGGAAAAACTGGAACAAAAGGTTTTGCAATTATCAATGCTGGAAAATTACCCATGCATATATCTTGTAAATAAAAAGCTATTTAAAAAAAAATTCTCTATAGACACGAGAAGCAGGGAAGAAATACAAAAAGGAAGGTAATAAGATAAAAACAAAAAAAAGACAAAAAAGCTGGAAAGGAAAAAAGTTCCACTGAAAATTATTCAGCTAAAGAACATTTCCTTTCTAGTAACAAAACAAGCTATACAGCTATACAGAAAGCTAGACCGTTAAGAAAGCAATTAAAGCATGATCCAGGGGATGAACTTCCTCACTTTGGATTTCTTCCAGAATGTCAATTTATAAACCCTGAGACACTAGATATTAAGACTTTATCCCAAAGGCCTTCAGCTCCCTCTGCTGTTCAAAACATTCTAATTTAATTAGGTCAAACTTAATAAAGACAAAAGACAAAATTAAAGTCAAGGCTGATCCTTAAAATATATTAGCCATAAGCATAAGTCTGTAGCTTGGACTGTTTGCCCCAAGAACATCATCAATTACATTCTATTATCCAATAAATTAATCAGTTTGATAATCAGATCCTTCTTTTCACAAAAAGAAAAATAATTGGTGGGGAAGGAAAGAAAGTCTTGTCACATTTGTTGCTAAGATTTTGATAACAATGTTTTAGTTTCTTTTTTTATTATAGGAAAGTGCCAGGAACAGATTGATAATTTTCTTTTTTCCCAACAATGTAGAACTGATACATAATAAGAATTATTTAAGTTTTTTCATTTGTTGCTTTGTTTTTTCATTCCCCAGCACTAACTTTGCATAAGCTTCTTCACATCTGTCTAAATCCACTTGATGTTATCTAGGATATAAGACTATGAGCAAGAAAAGAATTTAGATTTCCTGTGTCAATTCACAATCATCCCTTCTATTTTCCTCTTCTCATTTTTCAGATGAAATAAAAATAAGCAGTGAAATATAAATGATTTGTCAAGGAACCAGGTAAGTAAAAGATTCCGGATTTAAACTAGGTTAATCTGACCTCATATTTAGGGTCTTTCATTTTTCACTACAACAAATTGTGTTTTTACATTTCAATAATGAAGCATTTATTTGCAGGTTAATTCCATTAGTACATTTTAAAGGAAACAAACCAAAGATCTTCCTACATAAGTATCATCCACTCACCTGTTCTTTAAATTGCTCTTGAGGCAAGCAGTCATTCAAATCCACACAACCAAGAAGACATCCTGATGGATAATCACTGGGAAATTCCAAATCTGAATCAAGAATATAAAAAAAAACAATTATATAAATGTTTTCTCTGATAGTGCACTTCAGAAACCTGTTTTAAATTATAGAGGGATAACTTTTCCTTGGGCAGCAAAGTGGCACTGTGGATAGAATGCAAATTCTAGAGTGAGAAAGACCTGAATACAAATCTGGCATCAGGCATTTATTGGCTACATGATCTTAGACAAGCCACTTCACTGTTTTCCTCAGTTTCCTCATCTGTAAAATAAGATGGAGAAGGAAAATGACTAACCACTGTAGTATCTCTTTACCAAGAAAATTCAAAATCTGGTCATGAAGAGTCAGATAGAACTAAAATGACCGAACAACAAATTTTTCCATTGGTATAACCATGGAGAGTCAAGGAATTTGATGAGGTGTTTATTTGACACAATTCTTTTTTTTTTTTTTTATTTTAAGAAAAATCTGATGAGTTCCTGATTTTATCTACCAAAAGATATATAGAACTGACAATATTTTTCCTTTAAAAAAGTTTTTATTTATATCTTGTGATTTCATTTTACTTAAGTTTTCTAATATTTCTTCCCCCTTCCTTCCCCCAAAAAGCGATCCCTTATGTCATAAAACAAAAAAAGAGAAAAAAAGTTTCAGTAAAACCAACCAACATATAGAAAAAACCTAATATTATATCACACCCTATAGTCTCCCACATCTCTACAAAGATGCAGGGGAAGTGGTTTCTCACAAATCTTTGGGAGAGCCTTGGTCATTATAATTTCATAGCATATATTTCTTAATTGTTTCATTGTTGTGGTCATTGTGTACACTGTTTTGCTGAATCTTCTTATGTTACTTTGTATTAGTTCAGTTTCAAATCCTTGGTTTCCTCTTCTACAAAATGATGGAAGGTTGAATTTGATGGCTTCTAAGGTTACTTTCAGCTCCAAATGGATGAATCTGTTATTCTAATATAAATGTCTCAATATTTCTTTGTATTTCTTATATTCACTGCTCTCCTCTACCTGTAGGTACTAATACTATTCCATTACATACACACATACCACAAATTCCTTAGCCATGCTTCATTGACCTTTCTGGAGTATATGACTAAGGCAGCAGAACACTGGGTCAAAGAATATAATCAATTAAGTCACTTTCTTAGCATAATCCCAAACTGTTATTCAGAATAATTGGATCAACCAACTCACTTCCAGTTGATCAATGATGGACAGAGGTAGCTACACCCAGAGAAGAAACACTGGGAAGTGAATGTAAATTGTTAGCACTAATATCTGTCTGCCCAGGTTGCATGTACCTTCGGAATCTAATGTTTATTGTGCATACAAGAAAATGATATTCACACACATGTATTGTACCTAGACTATATTGTAACACATGTAAAATGTATGGGATTGCCTGTCATTGGGGGGAGGGAATAGAAGAAGGGGGGGTAATTTGGAAAAATGAATACAAAAATAAAAAAATTAAAAAATTAAAAAAAAAAAAAAAAGAATAATTGGATCAATTTACAACTCCACAAAAAGTACTTTAGTGTGTTTGTCTTTCCACATGAATATTTTTCCTTATAATTCTTATAATTTTCACATACCATTCGTTTCACATTCCAGTAGTTCTAGACACTGTTGACTCTCCATTGACAAAAAAAAATTTAATAATTAACTTATTATAAAGATGACAGAATCCTCAGCCTCGAGCAATTTACATTTCATTGTCCCTCAGTGTCATCTTTTGCATTTCAAATTTGCTGAATTTCAAAGATCAGAGGTACCCAAATTTTTTTAGTAAGAGCTACATGATTAAAAATCCATTTGTGCAGCTCATGGTGACTTTTTTTATTGATATCAATAGTAAAATACATGGTTGGTGAGCAAAGCAAAAAAATGAATGTTTTAGCAATAACATAAAAGCAGTCCAAACATTTTTCAACTTTATTCATATAAAAGTTTATAGCTAAAAAACAAAAAAAAAGAAAAGTCCTGGGAGCAGCTAGTTGGCACACCAGTCCTGAAGTCAGGAGGACCTGAATTTAAAATCCCTACTCACACACTTAACACTAGAAGCATGACCTTAGACAAGTCACTTGATCCCAAGTGCCTCACCAAAAAATAAATGAATGAATGAACAAAAGGTTGCAGCTAATGCTAGTTATTGACCAGTCTTAATCAACTCAATGAAAATAATTAAATTTAATAGCTTAAACTACTTTTGAGCACTGCCAGGTGTACTGAGTCAAAAAGTATATGTAAATTTTGACTCTAGGCTTATTGATGATTCTTTATAATATTGATTTTAACAATTCTGTGAAAGAAAATGTGCTTTCTGAGAGAAAGAAACTCAAATATTAGGCACAGAATTTGGGCACAGATTCAGACATTCCAGGTAGTTAAGAACTACTAATCTACTGATGCGTTCATGCTAGCTAAGTAGACACCTTTTTTTTTTGCTGAAATTCTCAAGCAGGCTGTATCTGGCCTGTGAATAACATTATGTATATGATCCTTAAGACAAGTGCAGATTTGGCAATAAAGAAAGGCAGCTGCCAGAGATATCGAGAAAAAAATTATTTTCCTGGCAAAAAGAAATTATAAAAAGCCAAAATACTACCATTTAAAGGAAATATATGTTTATTATTGATTTTTGATGAGGCCTGAAGTATAGAAATAATGTTACACCATAATTTTAACTTTGCCTCAACTTAATCCTGGATCTCTTTCTACTTCTTGGACAATAAGGGTGGAATGGGAGCAGAGTGGGCAGAGAATACTAACATTCCCATCAGACCCTCTACAAACAATAGCTACTGATAATCTAAATAAGAAAGCTTTTTCAAATACTCAATGAGTAGATACATTACTAAAAGTATGGAATCATATCAATCATGACATTTTCACTAGAAATAAAACCAGAAGACAAAAGAAAGTTGCAATTATATGGAAAGATAGGTCAGAGATTCAACTTGGGAAAATCAAGTAGTGAGTTGCCTTTGTTGTGTATCCTATAGCAACAAGAAGTATCATTTCCTGGATTACTTAAGTGTGTTTTGATCTCGTCACTTTAGTAACTTTCTATGGTCAGAAACTTTTTCCCCTGCCTGCTCATTTCCCTAGCTTATTACTTGACATTTTACTCTTTGTTAAAGTAGGGTTCTGTTTCCAGGGTGGAGGGTGCACTGTCCCAAGCTTCAGGGGGTTTGTGCTGTCCTCCAAGATGCTTCTAGGGACCAAACCACAAGCCCTCTTTTTTGCCCTGGAGCTGTTAGCAGTATCCCCACCCCACTGTAGCTGTAAGATCTAGTGTGCTGAAACAGCAGGGTCATGCTCTGCTGATGCTGGGGCTGGCACTGAGGCTGGGGCTTGTCCTGTGCTGGCTCCCACTGTGGCTCCACAGACCTTTTCTGCTGACCTTTCAAGTTTGGTGTCTCTGGGCTGTAAGGTCTAGAAACCACCAATACTGAAGCTGATTTAGAAGTCCCTAGAACTGCTCTGGTGGTGTGGGGTGGGGATAGGGGGTCAAGGCTGAGGTGGGGGCTGGGACCAGGGATGCACTCTGGACTCCCACTCTGGAGTCACAGACCTTTGCTGCTTACTTTCTAAAGTTGCCTTCAGCCAGAAAATGTTCTACTCTGTCTTTCTGGGTATTCTAGTGCTCTAGAATTTATTTGGAGTCATTTTTAAAAGAATTTGAAGTGGTTTGGGGGAGAGGTTGAGCCTTTACTCCACCACGTTGGATCTACCTTCTATCCTGAATTACTCAATGAAATCATATGGCAGTGCTCATGAGAAGAATGAACAAAGGGATTACCGTGAAAATAAGTGCAATTATCTGCATCAATGTCTATTGTAAAAGATGCAGAATAATTCTAAAATTATCAGTAAGACCTTTCAAATTAAGTCAGCATATATCTTAAACTCCATGACTTTAAAGCAAAGATGCCTATAATAATAGAGGGTGAAAAACATAGCACAGGAACAAAAAATAAGGGCAAAAGTTGACCTATGACTATGCTTTATAGTACAAAAGTCTCATATGTTCTTTCAGAGGAAATGGGGCATAAGATGTAGTGAACATCAATTAATATCATTAAAAATGAAGTTAATTACATTTTAATGGAGAGGAAATGACTGGTTAGTATTTACAAGAAATTTTCAAATCAGCTCTCTTGTGTATAAAAAGGCCATTGACTTATGAGAATAAAGGTCAAAATCAATACCAGTAGAATAATACAAATAAGAAACTATGGCATGCAACTGACTTGTTTAAATAAGCTGCTGCTGCCAAAAAAAGGGAACTAGATGAAAGAACAAATATCGACATAGGCTAGTACCCTTCCCTAAGGACATTTAATTGATTTAAATCAATCATCATAAGGCCAAAAAAGAACAGAAATGGCCTCAGCTAGCAAACCCTACTATCTCCCAGCAACCAGGGGGAAAGATCAATGTAGAATGTGAACTCATGTGAAAACTCTTACAGAAAAAAATGGAAGATTAAAAACTCATAAAACAGCATTATAGGGAAAAATAAGTTTTCAGAAAGCTTGGTGAGAGACTTGATTAATTATGTCCATCAAAATGGCATTTAAGGTTGAAATTTGAAGGATAGGAGCAAGAAAAATAAAGATTCTTATGGGCAAACATCAGAGTACCTGATATGTTAAATGAGGAAACAGAAATATCACTAAAGAAATAAAAAAAAGAGGTGGGTAGAATGATTGAAGATTTGCCTATGAGGGGATGCAATTGTTAAAGGATAAAGGGACAGATTCTCAAGACGTCAGAAAGACTCCTGAAAAAAATTGTGGATCTGTAAAACAAAAAAAGATATTTGAGAAAAAATAAAAATCAACTCAAATGCTCACTTACTCATTATCTACAAAATTTTAATAAAAATAAGTCATATATGCATCAAGGGTATCATTGATAAAGGTAAGAAAAAGGAAAATGTTGTTATATTGTCAATTATATCTTTACAGTCACACTACTGGATATAAAGGAAGAAGATTCCACAATGGTTATTTTTTAGTGATAATATAGCTGCATTTGATTAAGCATAGCAACCTACTATTTAAAGGCTCCCATCTAAAAAGAGAGAAGAGATCCAAAATATGTTAATAATGATAGGTAACTTTTATATAGTGCTTAGAATGACAAGTGCTTTACAATTATGTCATTTGATCATCACAAGAATTCAGGAAAGGTATTATTATTCTCATCTTACAGTTAAGGAAATAAGGCAAATTGAAGTGAAATAATTTGCTCACATAGCCAGTGCCTAAGGCCAAATTTTAAGTAAGGTCTTCCTAATTTCAGGTCCAACATTCTATCCACCATAACACCTAGCTTCCCTTATGTTAATTTTTGATATTTGTTTTTTGTTAGGGTTCAGTGATTTGCTCAGGGTCCCCTAGCTAGTGTCTGAAGCTACATTTGAACTCAGGTCTTCTTGATTCTAGAACTGATGCTCTATCCACTGTGCAACTCAGCTGCCCTTATGTTAAAATGAAACAAAATGTAAAAAATGTCAATCAGACATGAATTCCATCAGAATGGACAGTTCTTATTCTTAATTATCAAGAGAACTTAAAAGCTCCCAGCATACTGTGTGGATCGCTTTTGAAGAATGATATAATCAAAATTTATGCAGGATGAGAGGGTATGAATAGATTAGATTGTTCCATATCTCACTTCAGAAAGTATGCACATTGATGAGATCACAGAAATATGAAAATACTATAGTTCTTACCTCAATTTTCCCCTTATGACCACCATATGAAGTAAGAAGTATGAAGAAAAAAAGTTCAAAAGAACTGAAGGGCATACATGTTTGGAAATCTTCACTTGCTTTCTACTACATATGCCAACCAACTCTATCTACTTGACGAAGATCTTCCCAATCCAAGGATTATAGAGTTCCCAACAAACATTTTACTTTTACATTCAAATGTCAGAATTACCAGCTTTCTCACACACCAAAAAGATACTCACAGATAACCAAGACTAACATTTCTTTTTTTTTTTTTTTAAACATTTATTTCAGGTTCACAAAAGAAATACTTAAAGTATGTTATTTGATAATCTAAGTTATAAAACAGTTGATCCTGACATGCTGTAAAGAAAAGATTGTGTACAGATAAATTTTCCTTCCATCCAGAAAAAAACTAGAAACAAATAAGAGTAAAGTGAAAATAAAATGAAACAGCTAATTCAATTTTAGCTAATAATATCCATCTTTATGACATTCACACAAAAGGAAGTTACCTTTTCCAAGAAGAAGGCGATATGTATTTTGTAGTTCTGAGATTTCTTGAGAAGAAGGTCTTTTGGCAGCTGCAGCTATCCATAGTCTTCCTCTGTGAGATGTGTACCAGGTTCTGCCCTCCACTCTAAAAGGGATAAAATTTGAGCAGAAAGAAACTAATTAGCAGTTTGGGGAGGATTCCATAAGTCTTGAATAAAGCTTATCTAATTTGAGTAAGATTTGTTCAACTGGAAACTTTTACAGTCTTGAATTAAGACAAAAATCTTGGCATACAAATCTTATCCCAAGAAATAACTTGTGAATACATTCTTATTCCACAATTCACTTTTGTTCTCATGGTTTCTCCTATTACCCATAAAAAAGACCTTGTTCCCAAGTAATCTTATTTCTCCATCCAGTCACAAATTAGAGTCTTACTTCTACTGTGAACAAAGACAGATCTTCTTCTTGCTTATTGCATCCTTCCTCTCTTTTGTGTTTTTCTGTCCTTTAAGGTTTTTTTCATATAGCCATATTTCCTAAAGTATCTTTCTTCCTCCTCCCTCTCCCAGAGGGCCATTCCACATAACAATTCATATTTTTGAAGATTAAAAAAAATTAAAAACAGAGGGAAAAACATAACCATAACTAATCAATACATCAAAAATGTATGAAAATATGTGCATTTTGCCATACTATCGACTCTTGAACCTCTGCAATGGAGTATGATGGTGAGAGTTGAGGTTCATCTCTCTTCTTTTGAGACAGATTTGTTCTTTTTTGCTAATGATTTTTTTGTTGGCATTCTTTCCATAAAATAATTTACATTGTTATAGTCATGGTGTATAATGTTTCCTTGGCTCAGCTTACTTTGCTTTGCATCAGTTCATATAGATCTTTCCATGCTTATTTGTATTCATCACACACATTTCAGTCCAAAAATATTTCATTACATTCAAGTACCAATTTGTTTAGCCATTTTCCAACTGATGAGCAGCTACCTTGTTTTTAATTTTTTACTATCACAAAAAGTGCTGCTATAAATATTTTGTTGTATATAGTGATTTACTTTTTACTAGGGGCTTCTTGGGGAAGAAGCCTAATACCAAAATCTCTAAATAAGGGTGGATGTCTTATTTACATTGGTCCAAACTGCTTCCCAAAATGATTGTAGTGATTCATAGTTCTACTGATAATATACTAGAATGCATATCTTCTTACAACATCTTCCAACAATGACCATTTTCATCTCTCATCAAATTTGCCAATTTTCAGATTGTGAAATATAATCTCAGGGATTTTAATTTGTATTTCTCTTATTATGAGAGATTTGAAACATTCTTTTATGTGATTGTTAACAATTTGCATTTCTTTTGAAAGCTGTTTCTTCAAATCCTTTGACCACTTACTCTTTGGGGAATGGCTTTTGCCCTTATATACTTACACATATTTGTGTGTGTGTGTGTGTGTGTGTATGTGTGTATTTTAGATCTGAGCTCTTAAACTATGGTTTATGACTCCATATAGGGTATTGTAAATGAACATGGGGGTCATGAAATTTATGCTTTATTATCAGTAAATGTTTGATTTCTATACTATATGGATATACTAAGAGTTGCATAAAAATTTCTTGGTTGAAAAGGAGTAGAAAAAGTTTAAGAAGCTCTGTTTTAGACAAACAAAAACAAAGACAAAACTTTACAAGAAAAATTTTTATCATTGTATTTAGATTTTTTTTTCTCATTTGCTCTTTTAAAATGTAACCATAAATATGTCGATTTTAATGCTACAATTTTTGTAGACATTCAAAAAATGTTGATTAATATGAACATATTTTCCTTTTGGCAGAGAAAAAAGAATGTATTAATTTCCTATTCCATTCATATTAAAACATTTTAGTAGTATGAAGGAATCACAAGAATATGTTTCTCCTTCACTTTAATCAAATGGGATAAATATTTCTGAAAGTACTGCCCAAACTATTATTTGATACTGTCATTTGAGATTAGGGTATGTATAATGTTTTTGGTTTTCTGTTATTAATAAAGTTTCTGTGTCTCTGCTGTGAATACCAAATAAGATCAAAGGTGGTCTTCTCCAGGCTTGAAAGTTCTCAAGAACTATACTCTTCTCCACAAACAAGACCAGAGTCATCTATTTTATTTTTGTGGTATTAGTAATTGTGCCATTGGGTTCTGCTTGTTCTGTTCTTTTCAGTTGTAAAAACTGGCTGAATTAGATCCAAAATAGAATGAAATGTAAACATTCTGCCTTCCTCAGCAAAGAACAAGCTGTTCTGTTATTTACACTGGGAAAGGAAGACACCCACGTTCCAGAGAAAGAAATGTGTAAAACAGACTTCTGAGGGCCTAGTCAGTCTGGAAAACAGATGTAGACCCGCTAGTCCCTAGTACAATGCAAAGGAAAGATGAAATTTTTAGTCAAAGGCATCTCCAGATACCAGAAATCTACAGGACTGAGGGTAATCATGACAGGCATTAACTTGGGAAGGAAATCATAACTATTATGTTTTATTCTTGTCTTATGACCAATCAAACAAAAACTGATCACTCACTTTCTGGGAGCGTGCATTCTGCTGCAGCAGAATGGAAAAAGAAATACAATGAATTATGAATTAAGAACTAAGCTCTAGTACCAGTTCTTTCACTTATTAGCAGTGTCATCTGGTCTGTGTAATTCCTTTTCTGCATCTCTGCTTTTTCAACTGTCAAATGAGGGTAATAAAAACCTGCCTAAAACAATTCCCAAGGACTCTTGCAAGAATGGAATCCAGGGCATCATTAATAAAATACGACCAAAAGATAATTCCAATATTAGGGTAAAGAAAGTTATAACAAATATCAATTTTTCACAAGGTCTACTAGAAATCAGATAAAACAACAATATCAAGGAAAGTCTGTAGGCAAGTCACCTAATCCAAGCCCCGTAAAATTAAGGCATTAAAGTAAATGACCTTTTACAATCATTCCAGTTCTGAATTCTATGATCATAATGGTCTTATCCTATAATATCTCCCCCAAATCACAGGGTTTTGTTTTTTTCAAAGAAAAGATATTCCAGAGCTGAACATTTTTTCCTTTTCATTAAAGCAAAAAATAGAAAAATGCACAAAATTGGGTCAATTTCCCAAGGGGAAAAAAAAAACAACCTGAAAGCTGAAATGAAAAGAGCAAGTACATAGGGTACTGCATTATGTGCTACAAAAGTAAAATCAATAAAAAATAATCGTTGATCAGTAGAAGAGGTTAAGTTCACAAGACACAATAGTCAATGACTATAGTAATCTAATGTTTGACAAACCCAAACACTCCAGCTTTTAAAATAAGAACTGGCTATTTGACAAAAATTGCTGGGAAAACTAGAAATTATTGGAAAAAATTGGGCCCACATTGACCCACACCTAACACCCTATACCAATTTGGACATATAGAGTGATATTATAAGCAAATTAGAAGAACAAAGGATATAGTCTACCTCTCAGATCTGTGGAGAAGGAAGGAATTTGTGACCAAAGAAGAACTAGAGTACATTATTGAATATAACATGGATAATTTTGATTATATTAAATTAAAAAGATTTTGTACAAACAAAACCAACAAAGATGAGATTAGAAGGGAAGCATCAAAATGGGAAAATTTTTTATATTCAAGGGTTTCGATAAAGGCTTCATTTCTAAAATATATACAGAACTGACATAAATTTATAAGAATTCAAGCCATTCTCCAATTGACAAATGGTCAAAGGATATGAACAGATAATTTTCAGATGAAGAAATTAAAACCATTTCTAGTCATTTGAAAAGGTATTCTAAATCATCATTGATCTGAGAAACACAAAGTAAGACAACTCTGAAGTACCACCTCAGATTGGCTAAATGACAGAAAAAAATAATGACAAATGTTGGAGGGGATGTGGGAAAACTGGGACACTAATACATTGTTGGTAGAGTTGTGAACTGATCCAATCATTCTGAACAGCAATTTAGAACTATGCCCCAAGGGCTATCAAATTGTGCATACCCTTTGACCCAGCAGTGTTTCTACTGAGCTTATATCCCAAAGAGATCTTAAAGGAGGGAAAGGGACCCATATGTGCAAAAATGTTTGTGGCAACCCTTTTCGTACTGGCTTGAAACTGGAAATTGAATGGATGCCCATCAACTGGAGAATGGCTGGATAAACTATGGTATATGAATGTTATGGAATACTATTGTTCTATAAGAAATTATCAGCAGGATAATTTCAGAGAGGCCTAGAGAGAGTTACATGAACTGATGCTAAATGAAATGAGCAGAACCAGAAGATTATTATGCATGGCAGCAAGATTATGCAATAATTAATTCTATGGACGTGGCTCTCTTCAACAATGAGATGATTCAAACTAGTTCCAATTGTTCATTGATGAAGAAAGCCATCCAGAGAGGACTATGGGAACTGAGTGTGGATCACAGCATAGCATTTTCACTCTTTTTTGTGGTTGTTTGCCTGCATTTTGTTTTCTTATTTTTTTCCCTTTTTAATCTGATTTTTCTTGTACAGAATGATAATTGTGGAAATATCTATAGAAGAACTGCACATGTTTATAATATATTGGATTATTTGCTGTCTAGGGGAGGACATAAGGGTAAAGGAGAGATAAAATTTGGAACATAAAGCTTTGCAAGGGTGAATGTTAAAAACTATGCACATGTTTTGAAAATAAAAAGCTTTTTTTTTTAAAGAGATGCCTTTTATTCATTCATTTATTATTTTTATTAAAGCTTTTTATATTCAAAACATATGCAAGGATAATTTTACACCACTGATCCCTGCAAAACCTTGTGTTCCAATATCCCAATCCCTCCCCTAGGTAGCAAGTAATTTAACACTATATGTTAAATATGATGAAAATATATGTAAATCCAACATAGGCATACATATTTATATAATTATCTTTCTGAATAAGAAAAATCAGATCATATGCCAAAATGTTTATGGCAGCTCTTTTTGTAGTGGCTAGAAACTAGAAGCTGAATGGATGTCCATCAATTGGAGAATGGTTGGATAAATTATGGTATATGAAGGTTATGGAATATTATTGCTCTGTAAGAAATGATCAGCAGGAGGAATACAGAGAGGCTTGGAGAGAATTACATGAACTGATGCTGAGTGAAATGAACAGAACCAGAAGATCGCTGTACACTTCAATGCTGTATGAAGATGTATTCTGATGGAAGTAGATATCTTCAACATAAAGAAGATCCAATTCACTTCCAGTTGATCAATGATGGACAGAAACAACTACACCCAGAGAAGGAACACTGGGAAGTGAATGTAAATTGTTAGCACTACTGTCTATCTACCCTTTGGAATCTAATACTTAACTGCAACAAGAAAATTGGATTTACACACATATATTGTATCTAGGTTATACTGTAACACATGTAAAATGTATGGAACTGCCTGTCATCTAGGGGAGGGAGTAGAGGGAGGGAGGGGAAAATTTGGAAAAATGAATAAAAGGGATAATGTTATAAAAAAAATTATTCATGCATATATACTGTCAAAAAATTATAATTATAAAAATTTTTTTAAATAAACTTAAAAAAAAAAGAAAAGAAAAATCAGATCAAAAAAGAAAAAAAATGAGAAAAAAAAATTTAAACAACAACAAAAGTAGTGAAAATGCTATATTGTAATCCACACTCAGTTCCCACAGTCCTCTCTTGTGTAGATGGCTCTCTTCATCACAAGATTATCAGAACTGGCCTGGATCATCTCATTGTTGAAAAGAACCACAACTATCAGAATTGATCATCGTATAATCTTGTTGTTGTGTACAATGATCTCCTGGTTCTTCTCATTTCACTCAGCATTAGTTCATGTAAGTCTCTCCAGGCCTCTCTGAAATCATCCTCCTGATCGTTTCTTATAGAAAAATTATATTCTATAACATTCATATACCATAACATGTTTACCCGTTCTCCAATTGATGGGCATCCACTCAGTTTCTAGTTTCTTGCCACTACAAAAAGGGCTGCCACACATAGAAAATAAAAAGCTTTAATAAATTTTAAAATAAAATAAAAAAGCAAAGCCAAGAAAATAAGATTTTTATGCCAGGATGGAAAGCAGTTGTATTCCACATCCTTTCCTTGACAGAATTTGCCTCTGTGTGTCTCAATATTTCTGCCTGAAAAATGCCAAGAGTGGCGCCTAGAAATCATCCATTGTATTTAATATAATCATGACAGGAATTGCAGCACCTTCAAAAAATTATGTGGCAAACACTACCAGGATTCATGAATGGTCTAACAGTAGAAAGTTAGCTCTCAACCAAGCTCAGCACTATAACTACTTTCTTCTGGATATCACCTTACCTTTTAATGCCCCTGATAAGCAGAGAGGCCCAGGGCTGGTGCATGCTAAGGCACCAGCCATCATCAGAAATTTCCTGAAATTCTCGATCCTGAATTCGAAGACGACTCCTCTCTGAGCTGAGTTCCAAATTAGAACCTGCTGAGAGAAGAGACTTCCTCTGTGGGGCTGAGTTTGTCTGGTCTACCCACTATTTAAAAAAAAAAAAAAAAAAAAAAGTGAAAGTGTAAGGTTTAATATAGTAATCAGAGGTATAGCAGCTTTTAATGATTTTTACAAAGGACAAAAAGTTAATAAAAAACTAGATACATACCATGGAAATTCCCAACAAAGTCTCAACTTTAGTAAAAAAAAGGGATCATACTGGGAACAGTTATCTAGAAATTTCTATCTATTTTTGCCTAATGAGGATAGATGGAAATGGATACATCCAATGAAAGGGTAAGAGTCTGATATAAAAGCTCATCATTCCCTTTTCATTTTTAAGAGCAGCATATTTTATGCAAGTGTCTGTATCAGTAGCTATTATATGAGTTAATGCAATCCTCTCAGAAAGTAATATGGCAATGCAAATCTGATTACACCTTTTGATCCAATGATGGCACAAGTAGAAGAATGGATGAATAAACAGTGGTATAATTAAGATGATATAATATTATATAATTAGAAATGACAAATATTAAGAAAACAGTCAAAATTCAAGGAAAAATACAAAGAATTCAGAAAGACAAATTTTAAAAAAATAATTTTATAAAATTGTTAATAGTTTTGAGTTTATAGCTTTATGTATAATTTAAAATTTTTGGTTGTCTGAATGCTTACATTTGTTAATGGTTATTAAGTTCAGAATTTTTAAAGTATTTCTCAAAAAATTCCTGCCCTGCCTTTAAAGAATAATTGTACATCTGTATGAGGATCAGGATTGCTAGAACCATTTCCATTTCCTATGTATCAAAACAATGAGACTGTTGGATTCTGAGCAATTTCCCCAAAAAGCTAAACCATCTAAATAAAGATTCAATATTCTGGTCCACATGTCTCTCTTCCCATACAAAATAGTAGAGCCAAACACTTACATTACATATACATGCTAAAAACAGAAAAAAACACAGCAGTTTAACTATCTTGTCTCATAGGTAACAAGTTACTTTAAAATTATCTCCCCTTGCACTGCCAGACATGTGCTGAGGCCAACAGTAAGTCTAAATAGAAAATACATCTTGAATTCACTGATAGAGCAAAGTAAGGGGATTCATTCTACCAGTGTAAGTTAGTGCCTTTCTTCTCTACATCTTAAGATCTGAGACACTGAGAAGTTACATGATTAGCCCAAAGTGATGCAATCAATATCTGTCAGTGGTAATATAGTATTTTTGATTTCCAAGTCAGCTCTCTATTGATCAAGCAATCAATAAGCATTTAATATGCCCTTCCTATGTGCCAGGAATTGTGCTAGTCACAGAGGATACGAGCACAAAAAATAAAATAATCGCTGCACTCAAGGAGTTAACATTCTAATGAAGGAGACATCAAGTACATATAAAAGTACATATAAAAATATATAACTCATATATATAAAGTGAATAAATACAAATATATATAAAGATTTTAAAGTAAGCCAAGCTAACATAATAAAAATGACAATTCTATCTAAATTAATCTACTTATTCAGTGCCATTTAACAGTCAAACTGCCAAGAAATTACTTTATACAGCTAGAAAAAACAATAAAAAATTCAAGAATTTCAAGAGAATTAATGAAAAAAAGGCAAAGGAAGATGACCTAGCTATATTACCTAAAACTACATTATAAAGCAGTAATCATCAAAAACATTTGATGATACTGATTAAGAAATAGAATAATGGATCAGTAGAATAGGTTAGATTGACAAGACACAATAGTCAATAACTATAGTCATGTACTTTCTGATAAACCCAAAGACTCCATCTAGCTTCTAGTTTAAGAACTATCTGACAAAAATTACTGGGAAAACTGAAAAATAGTATGGCAGAAATAAGGCATTGACCAACATCTAACATCCTACACCAAGATAAGGTCGAAATGGCTTTATGATTAAAACATAAAGGGTGATACTATAAACAAATTAGGAAAATGAGGAATAGTCTAACTTTTAGATGTAGGAGAAGAGAAGAATTTATGGCCAAAGAAGAATTAGAAAACGTTATGAAATGCAAAATGTATCGGTTTTACTACATTAAATTAAAAAGGTTTTGTATAAACAAAACCAATAGAGTCAAAATTAGAAGAGAAGCAGAAAGCTAAGAAAAAAATTTTATAGTCACTGTTTCTGATAAAGGCCTCATTTCTAAAATATATGGAGAATTGATTTAAATTTATAAGAAAACAAGCCATTCCCCAAATGATAAATGGCCCAAGAATATGTACAAACAATTTTCAATGAAGAAATTAACATCATTTCTAGTCATATGAAAAAGTACTCTAAGTCACTTATTAATTAGAAAAATACAAATTAAGACAACTTTGAGGTACCACTTCACAACTCTCAGATTGGATAAGATGGCAGGAAATGACAATGATGAATGTTAGAGGGGATATAGGAAAACTGAGACACTAACATATTGTTGCTGGAGTTGTGAAATAATCTAATCATTCTGTGTGAAATGATCTAGCCATTCTAGAGAGCCATTTGGAATTATGCCCATACAGCTATCAAACTGTGCAAACCCTTTTATCCATTTCTACTGGGCCTCATAATTAAAGGGAAAAAGGACCCCCATGTGCAAAAATGTTTATAGCAACCCTATTTATAGTGACAAGGAAATGAAAATTGAGTGAGATGCCCATCAACTGAGGAATAATTGAATAAGTTATGGTATATTAATATAATGGAATATTATTGTTCTATGAGAAATGATGAGCAGGCTGATTTCAGAAAAGCCTGAAAGACTATGAATTGATACTAAATGAAGTGAGCAGAACCAAGAAAACAAAGTACGCAGTAATAAGAATATGTGATAATGAACAACTATGATGGATTTGGCTCTTTTCAACAATGAGGTGATTCGAGGCAGTTCCAACAACCTTGTGATGGAAAGTGCCATTCACTTCCACAGAGAGAAATACAGAGACTGCAGGTAGAACAAAGCATAATATTTTCACCTTTTTGTTGTTTGTTTGCTTGTTTTTTTTTTTTCTTTCTCATGTTTTTTTCCCCTTTTGATCTATATTTTTTTTTCCACAGCATGCTGAATATGGAAATATGTATAGAAGAACTGCACATGTTTAATCTATAATGAATCGCTTGCTGTTTCAAGGAGGGAGGAAAAGGGAGAAGAGAGAAAAATTTGGAAAACAAGATTTTAGAAAGTAGAATATTGAAAACTACCTTTGCATGTATTTGGAAAAATAAAATGCTATTAAATTTTTTAAAAATAAAAGAAAATATTTATGCTGATAACTTTAAAAAAATATTTAGACAAAAGATGATTTAGGAAAAAGGGTAGCGTAGCAGTTGGAGGAATTCAGGAAGAATTTCATACAGAAATATCAAAGATATACAAAATGCAGTAATTCATATTTCTACTGAGAGAAATATATTCCACCTCTTCTCAGAGAAACTGAGATGAGGATATAATAGAGATAAAGAACCACAAGACAAGCCCAGAGGAGATGGACAAGAGAAGAAAGTCATATACAAACAATGACAGTAACACACATGATATCAAAAGTATAAAGAGACATTTGAGCCCAACCCTTGCTCATTAGCAACCAAATGAAACATGTACTCACCAAGGGTGCAGGCTGGAATAGACGTGGATTCACTAGAACTCCCAAAGGCTCTTCAGATGATCCTTCTAGTTTTGTTAGGGATTTACTCAAGGCTCCTGAATTGATAGCCTGTATTGTCTCATCTAATCTGTAATAACAAACCAAAAGAGTGAAGTCATTACAAACTGTAGCTGATAGCCATAGTTCTTCAATTCTACTCTCAGACTCTCCCACTAATTTAGTCATGAACTATCATTTATAACCTTTCAACAGTGAAATCTAGAACCTTTTATCTTCTTTTCTTCCAGTTTTCAACTAATATCTCCACAGTCCCTAGTTAACATCAGTTATGTAAAAATCTAGGGAGTTTTGTTTTTTTTTAAAGGGCATTCCACAAATATTCATTTGAATGGGTAGAAGGGTAATTATTTTCAAAAGTAAAATGAGTATCTGGATTCCAAAGAATATGCCATTCTAAGCAAATTGGTTTATTTGTGCCAAAAATGCCTCATGCTTTTTCACTCAACTCCCCCTTCTGAGAAAAATCATCCCACTACTTCAGATATTTGCATCCAAAACTCAATGACCTTAAATCCCATTTTCTCTATGAAGCCTTTCCAGATATTCTCAGCCCGCAACTATTTTTAACATGATATTTACACTTTGTATTATTAAATTCTATATTTATATCTATATCTACATATAGATGTATGTAGCCATACATACATTTGTAGTCATCTATATAAATCTTTTATATATATGAAAATATGATTGAAAAGTAATGACCAAATATTATATGTATATGTGCACTAATACACACATATGTATATATGTATATACATATAAAGATGTGATTATAAAATAATGCAAATGCAGAAGAGTATGGCTTGTACAACTATTCTTATTGTTTTATCATCAAGTAATTTAGACTCTTATCTTTCCAAATAGTCTAGGAAAAAAAACCACAATCTTCTTTGTATTCCAGTAAGTGTTTAAAAGCATGTCCTAACTATCAAAAAGCTTTCGGCTATAAGACATGACTCATCAAGTTGCTCATCTCTCTCAAACCTTTCTTTGAGCTGTCCACTCACTTATTGTGGTACTCTGTTAAGGGGTTTTGCTCTTCTAGAATCTGCCTTCCTGCAAAGTCAATGGTAATCTTCTTAGAGAGACGGGAGGCATGGCGCAGCTCTCGGAGTTCTTGCTCCTTCTTCTGCAGAGCTTCCCGCTCTACCTTAGATAACCATTGGTTGGAATCTGTGGCAAAGTAGTCGGATTCATCATCAATGACTTGGGTCCTTCGAACACTAAGGCAAGAGAGAGAGAACACATGGCATCAGGAGCATCTGTTATTAAAAATGAAATGATTTTCTGGGAACTGTGCAAAATAACTCATTTATTACTATTACTCATGATACATTATGTGTGGTTGCCTAAAATTCTAAAACAAAAACAAAAGTCAGACCCTGCTATAAAGTATTGGTATCAGAAATTTTTGAAGTTAGAAAGGATTTCATGGAACATTTACTCTAACCCTTACATTTTATGGATGAAGAAACTTGAGATCTAAAGAGGTAAAGTGACTTGGCTGATGTCATAGAATTAGCTACAGTAGAATTATGACTTAATTATATATACATGAACTTACCAGAAATAACATCACTATAAAACTGGAAGCCTGAAAAATTTAAATCTTTAAAGCAGTACTACCCAAACTGAGTGTGTTATTTTATAGAGGAAGGCCCATATTATATTTTCCACTCTCCTCAGATTTAAAATCTATAATTCTAGAAAATCTTTGACACTTAGTTCCTTTGATTTTAACTCATTAGCAATTTCTTAATTTCCCTTTAAAAGTAAAAATTAAAGTCAGCCAGGGCACTTTTCAAGTAAAGTTGCAAAGTACCTTTGTACAGGAGAGTAGGACAGCAATATCAATAGGAAGAAATTTTTCTTGGCCTTTACTTCTCAGAAAATCCATACCTCATACAGTCCTGAGTTATACTGTCAATATATAGGGAATAGTGTTCACTCATTTTATAGTAAAGATGTTTTTCTCAGGAATTTTTAATAAGATTTTTATTTTCAAAATATAGGCAAAGATAGTTTTCAACATTCACCCTTGCAAAACCTTGTGTTCCAAAATTTTTCTCCCTCCCTTCCCTCCACTCCTTCTCCTAGATAGCAAGTAAAATGTTAAACATATATAATTCTTCTATACATATTTCCATAATTATCATGTTGCACAAGAAAAATCAAATCAAAAAGGGGAAAAAAAATGAGAAAAAATAAAAACCAAGCAAACAACAACAAAAAAAGGTGAAAATACTATGTCATGATCCACATTAAGTCCCCATAATTCTCTTTCTTGATGCAGATGGTTCTTTCTATCACAGGTCTATTGGAACTGTCCTGAATCACCTCATTGTTGAAAAGAGCCACATTCAGGTTTTTGTTCTGTTTTGGGTTTTTTTTTTTTTTTTTTTTTTTTTTTTTGAGACAACTGGGATTAAATAACTTGCCCAGGATCAGAAGTGCTAAGTATTAAGTGCGTAGGCTGGATTTGAACTCACATCCTCCTGACTTTAGAGCCAGTGCTCTATCCATTACACCATAATGCTGCCCCTCTTTCACAAATATTTCCAACAGATGACTTTGAATCTTCAGAAGGTCAATGCTGCATTACAAAAAAGATGGCAAGAGACAACTAGGGCAGTTAGGACCAGGAAGAGACCCAAGGAAGAATTTGTTCAGGGAATGGTTCAAGTGGTTCAAGAACAGCTCAATGGACTAAATTAGGAACTTAAATGACGGTAATTTTTTATTCCTTTGTTTAATTTACATATTTTCCCCACTTACATTCAAAACTAGAGAATTCAAAAATCTGTCTCTAAGGAGAATTAATAAGAATTTTCAGTGGGCTAAATAACAGCATAGGAATCAAGAAGCCAATCTTTATACAATTTGATCTTTTTCACTTTGAATAGAGAACAAGATTCCACCAAGGCTTCACAGGGCACTGCTTTTATTCAATATCCCACTTAAGGTCTCACAAAATTTAGCTATTCAGGGCTTCTGTGGAAGTTTAGATGTGAAACAATTTGGGAACTTCTGTTTATTTCACTAGGATGAAATGTAATAAACTCAAAATATCAATATAATCTGCTTCCTTTCTAGAACTGTTATTTGTGAATAATAAAAGACAAAAGTGCAGAAGAGTCTCCTTTACCTAGTTGAAAGCCTATGCTACACAATGAGTCAGAAACAAAACATCAACCATCTATGCCACATATCAAACTCCTCTCTCCATGAAAACTGTTTCATGATTTATAGCCAATCATTTGCCAAGCAATGTTCCATGAGATGTCTTTATCAAAGATAACTAGCATCAGTTTGCTTCTGTTTATTCACCACTATCAGCAGTTGCACCAAAATCATACCTGGTTCTGTCAAACTCCAGCAACTTGTCTTTATGCTTTACAGCCTTCTCCAGACCACCCTTAATCCGAGATTCCTGATGAGGAAGCAAATCCTTGTTGAACAAATCGACCTTACCAGAATTCTCTGTTCCTGTAAGGTTAACAAGGAAGGCAATGGTGTCAATCATCAACACAAACTTAATGACAATCATTCCAGTTCTCCCCACAGTAGGACACCAAGAGATCCTGATCTCCTCTTAATACCCAAATCAGGTTTTATGTATCTTTCTCTTAAAGGCATGAAGATCAAGAAGATATTAAACAGTTTAACAACATGAAAATGCAATGTTTTACTGAGTAACCATTGAATATCATATAATTATGTTAAAATTTTGTTAAATATTTTACTTTTGTTTTTTGAATAAAAAAATAATAACAGAAAGAAGTACTGGTCAGTGTCATAAGAAAATACCATAAATAGTCACTTCCCCAAAGAAGAGCATATGTCTCAATAAGACTAAGATCCAAAAAAGGTATTTGCTCCAATGTAAACCAACATCTTTTTCTTCTCTTTATACTTTAAGCTTGTACAAAGTCTGACCAGCTGTCTCCTCTAAAAGGATTTTTCATCTTTGAGAATGCCGTTGTAATTTGGGTAGAAGCAAACAGGCTAGAAAAGTATAAAGACAATATAGTGTGCTCATAGTGCTGGCCTTGCAAGGTAGCTGTTCAATAAAGTATGTTGAATGAATGAGTAAATGAACAACTTGTGAATCACAAAAATAGCTTAGTTCCATCCTGCACACCTGGATGCATCAAATGGACAATGATATAAGATTCATCCTTCACCAGAGCTATCATAAGATCACTGCAAACCTGCCATGAGCTTCTTCAGAAGCTTCTGGCTCTTGTTTGAATCACGTTGCAGAATGTCCTGTTCTTCTCGAGTACACACCTACAGCATAAGAACAGGGTAACAAAGATTAACAATTTAATTAGCTTTTGATATTTTCCTGATATAACAAGCAACTAGCCTTTAACTACACAGAAGATGGTAATTTAAAAATATATATTCCACAATGTATACCTTCAAATGACTTTTGCCCCTTTAATAACTTGGGAGACTAAATGCTTATATGATATATATGATAATTAATATGATGTGATATATATGATAATTAATGTTTACATTGCTCAAAGCAACTTCCAAACTCCATTTTGAGAACTGTTTTCACAGTATATGAACTATGAAAGAAAATAAATCTCATAGCCACACAGTCACATCTCATTTGAGATAAAAACAGTACTACCCAACTTGATCATCAAACTTACTCAACAGATTTAAGGCTGACTTTTAATTTTAAAGAAATGCTCTGAGCAAAGGCAATAATTCTACAAGTAGGTTCTATCAAGATGGCTTATTTTAAGGAAATCTAACATCAATTTGTTTATATAAGCTTTGTTTTTTTTCTTTAAAAAATTACTTTACCTTATTTAGCACATCCATACTAACTTTGAAAGCTTTTAAAATTGGCTTTTAAATCAATCCTTCAAAGAAACTGGAGAAAGTACTGAAATTTTGCCAGACGAAACCAACAGAATAAACTAACAGGGACTAGTAATAAAAATTTTATAAGTAAAAAATTTATACAGTACTCTAAAATTTAGAAGATATTTTATGTGTTACCTCATTTGAACCTTTCAACAGCTCTGTGATGCTACAGAGTAGCATTCTCATTTTATATAGTTCCTTTTATATATTCAGAGAGTTTAATAATTTGACCATGGTCACATAGGAAGTACCAGAGGCAAGAGTCAGAGCATGATACCTCCTAATTCTAAGTTCAGTTCTTTCTCTATTATACTGTTTGGAGAAAAAAAAAAAAAAAATCATGCTAGATTCTACCAATGAGGGGGAAAAAAAACTACTTTTAAAAAAATCTGAATTGATCAAGCCAAATGAAAAGCTGTGATTATTACAAAAATACTATAATTGTAATAAGGCTGAGAAAAGTTTAGTTAAAAAACAAAATTCTATGTTGAGCTTTTAAAAAGTACAAGGAATCAGGCAAATCTGCTTTATATTAGTTTGCTTCCTGAGCTAGGAGATCCATAGGACTTATCAGTAAACAATACACTTCCCAACAGCTACCTTCTCTGAACACAAAACTCCTGCCAGAAGCCACAGGGTGTTCCTCTACAAAGAGAAATCCATATAAGAAGAGCCTTAATAACATTTCACAAAGAATTTTATTGGTAAACACTACGTTTTTCCAATGAATGACTGAATATAGGTTCATTCTTCAGGAAATAGGGGAAAATAGGAAGAAAGGAAAAGAAAGCTAACTTAACACATGTCCTCCTCAATGATGTCATATGCCACAGCTGCCACCAACCAGCAGGAATGGTAGATCAATAGGCATTGCCCTTTAGTTCCTTGTTAGAGTCTTTGAAGAAAGCCATTAGTTCCACGTTCCTGAGGTCATTCTCACAGAAACAGCTGACAAACATTTCAAATGTGTACTAGTGAACTTCCCAAGAAGACAGTGGCTGTAGTGCTCTTAAGACTACATCATTATGACACCAGTATAACTGCTTCTTTAGAAAGAAAAATGGTTAATATCTTGAGAACTGCAATAAACAATGCTCCACTTCTATTGCTGTAAAGTTCTCCAACTGTAAAAAGAATCTGATGCAGCCTCTGATCATGAATAAGCTCCTGCTTGAAAAATTTACAACTAACCAGCATCAGCATTAGGATAAAAAGCGAGGGGAACTGGGCCAATCAAATCTTTCCTATATTCTAAAACATTTTAGAATTGAATGGACAGAGAAGCAAAGAAGTGCACATAGAAAGAAGGGAGGAGAGACAGATATTCTCTAGGTCAAATTAGCTATAAAAACATACATGTTGCTTAAAGAAACTATAGTTGAAAGGAAATATTTACCAGAGACCCACAGAATAAACAGGGTCCAGAACCTTCTTGTTCACAGACAATTCGTCCACAGATCAGACAGTTGTTGATGAGTTTATGCTTCTGAGCCAGACAATCACAAGGATGTCGTCCTGGAAGGAGGACAGCAAGCCTGTCCTGTCCCTCTGTGGTGTACAAGTTAACAAACTTTGTCTTCTTCTTTGAGGAATTGGTGGCTTCCTGTGCCTGATTTTCAAATAGTAAAAAACAGCTTTTAATATCTAGCCAAAGGCTATTATAGAAGTCAGGCTAAAAAAGAAACCTCTGTCCAGTACACTATTTTGATCCCCACCTCCCATACATTTCTCAGAAATTGAAAATTACTTTCTACCAAAATCAAGAAGAAATAATTATCAAGTAGGTAAGAAAGCTTTTAAAAACCACAGGTTTGGGGAGGGATTAAATCATACAGAAATTAATTAATAAGTGCCCTTCATTGACAATGACATGGACAATAGATTTGTTGATGGATGGTAACCTGAGTCAAAGTTCTAAGCATTACCTCTTCATGCACAGAAGACTTAGATTCTCTTTAACTAACTAAAGAGGTGATCATTGAAAATGAGTTCCTTTAAAAGCAGATGATAATCATGGATATGACAAGCATACAAATTTAAGATAATGATGAACTCTGAAACATCTCTTTCAAATCTGTTGCACAGAGCTCTGTGCAAGGCTCCACTATCATTATGCTGTTATCCTTTTCATTTCTTTTTCTTTTAAGCCAGTTTTGAAATCAAAATCTCAACTTTTAAGGGCCCTTAATGATAAAATCTAAATTCCTTCTGGAATTTGGGAATGTCATTATATCAAAGAAACTCTTTGGGGACTATAATGAGATGTGACACTTCCCACTTTCCAAAGTAGAAAGACAGATTTGGGAAGGTGATTTCCTTCCTATTAAAACATTAGGTGTAAGAATCCTCCAGAAGACAATTGTATTTTCAAGTAGATAAGACTGAAAATAGTGTTTTAAACAAATTAATAGTTACCCATATTCATAATATAAGGAACAATATTTTACAAAGAAGGACAGCAATATACATTAATGATATCTTTACTTCTCAGGGATTTGCAACTTTCCTCCAAACACACTGAAAAGTAAGCTTATATTTTCACATCTATAGGCAAAAATCTATGTTTTTGCCTTCATAAAAAGGTCAAGAAATTCAAGAAATATTTATAAGTAACTACTACATGCTGATCATTGCATTATTACTAGGAACACAAAAACAAAACAAACAAACAAAAAAAAAAACAAAAATAAAAACAAAAACAAAAAAAGGAAAAGAAAATCTCTGTCTGTAAGGAATTTACATTTCATTTCCATATAATCAAATTCTGCTTTGGAGTGGGAGAAAACAGTTTTCTGTGACCTTCTGAATGGAGCAAGTACTCAATTATTTGTTAAACCAGTGAACAAAAGTGAAGCAAGTTGTTTTCATAGCTTGTCTCTATGGATTTTCATATTCCTTTATATGCACTTTATAGACATGATAAGAATCAAGCAAGCATAAATTCCCAGCAAAAAATAGTTTTGTTACCATTAGCATTTCTAAAAGCTATCAAATTATCTATATTCAAACACATTCTTGACCAAGAATCTTCACTACTACCTCCTAATAAACTCTATCTAATTTCTTGTTTATTTTTGGCCTAATTTCTCTTCACATAAATTTAACCCAGGTTTGTTTGTTTTTTTCTACACTTATGTTAAGTACCATGTAATTGTGAATTCTAAAACTAACAAATATAACTATCTCTCATTAACATCCTTTCATATTTCCAAAAAAGGTAACAAAGGTATATTTTTATTAATAAATAAAAAAAAAAACCCTATTCGCTACTATTTGTATTTTAAAAGTCAATTTGAAGGTACAAATATCTTTAACAACTTATTATGGCATCATAGATTTGGAGATGGTAGGGATCTTAGAGGCTATTTTGTCCAACCCTCTCATTTGACAGATGAAGAAATGGAGATCCAGTTAAAGTAAAGTGACTTGCCCAAGATCTCATTGGTGGTTATCAGAGGAAGTACTTTAACCCAAGTTTTTTCATTTCCCTTATTTTCTTTATGCATTTACTCTGTATATATATTTACCCTTTTATACAATTATAGTTAATATAAACAAACACACACAGAGTTTTACTGTTTCTATTTCCTACATTATTTAATACATGTTATTTCCCTATAGTACATTTTGAAAATGCAACTTGAAGATACAAAAGCTTTAAAGAATTTTAAATTTAGTCCAGGAGGAATGATTTCTTAGAGGTTTCTAAAATCATGTGTTATCTCCAAGGCAATTCACTGTCCTTTTTTTCTTTCTTACATTGCTTTTAGACAAATTTGTCTACAGATTACAAAAATACAGACAAAGACAGAAATGTAGTGCTTTTTTAAAAACACTATATGAAATCTATATTCTCTAGCCATCCAACTTCAAGAGCTCAAGCTGATTTGTTCCCTAGGCAGTTCAAAGACTACTTCTGTTAAGAAGGTTTTTTTTGTTTTTTTTTTAATATCAAGTCAAAATTTACCTGTTTGAAACTTTTATGAATTGCTACTAGTTCTGCACTCTAGGACTAATGCAGTATATATCTAAGTATTTTCGTCAGGACAACCCTTTAAATTATGAAGGCAGATATCATGTGTCCTACTGTGTTCTCTTCTGCAGAATAAACATGTCTTATTCCTTTAAACTTATAGCATAGGAGTAACCCATTACCTCACCATATAAGTTGGTTACCCTCTTCAAGATAATAACTAGATTGTCAATGTTCTTCCTAAAATGTGGCAACCAAAAATTAATACATACTCCAACTATGGTGTGAAGACCATCAACTCTGTCCTTTTATATGAACAACATGCCCCTTTAAAAAAAAAGCCCAGACTACATTAGTTTTTTTGATTATCATATCACATTGTTTATTTATACTCAATAATCCATGAAAACTTCCTATTTTTTTTTTAGACAAACTGTTATTTAGCCATACCATCCCCACCTTGTTCTTATGAAGTTGATATTTTTAAAACTCATTTGTAAGACTTCATATTTTTTGCTACTAAATTTCATCTTATTTATATTCAGATCAGCAATTCTATATCTTTTTGGATACCTATTTTGTATTCTACAAATTTATTATAGTGTAACTGCCTATTTATTAAGTATATGAGATCATCTTTGCTTTCATCCAGATAAGTGACAAAAACATTGAACAGCACATCGTAAGGTCAGATACCTGAAATTCTCAACTGGAGAGCTCATGTTAAAGTGACATCAAGCTATTAATTCTTGTGGGTCAATCATTTAACAAATACCAAATTCCTTTATTTGATCATTTAACTCATATTTTCTTATCTTGTTGAGTGGCTTCACAAATGCTTTATTGAAATCTAAATAAACTATATCTAGAACATTCTCCTGATAGCCTAATGATCTTGTCAAAAAAAAAGGAAATGAGATTAGTTTGGAATGACCAAGTATCAATAAAACCATGGTGAACCATAATAATTATTACTTTTTCTAGAGGTTCACAAGAAATGAAGAGATGTCTCTTCAGTGTGTACTGTAAATGAATTTATTAGTAAATGGTAAATAAGTGATATCACTCAGCAGGTGAAGGCAAAATAGGAGAAAGTCAAACAAAAGTTTAAGGAATTACAATAAACTGAAAGATATGAATAGAGTGACATATATGGACCTTAGTTTTCATGGCTCATCTCTAATTAAGTACCCATACCTTAATATCATGGTTGAGTCAGTGCTAATTTGGGGAGAAACAATAAATCATCATTTCAAAATAAAAAGAGACCCCAACTCATTAGTCTAATACCTCTTACTTTATAAATAAAAAACCTGGGCCCAAAAAAAGTTAAATGATTTTCTCAAGGTCATACAGCTAGCAACCTCTTAAAGTCAATTAATAACTAAATATATATTAAACATGTTTTCATAAATATTAATACTACTTTCTTGAAAGCATTTAAAGTTCCTTTCCTACAAGTCTCTCATCCATATAATGATCTTCTCTCAAATCTCTAAATTTGTGCTTCTACATGATGCTCCTTTTAAACATTTATTAAGTGCCCATTTTGTGTCAGATATTCTGCAAGGTGTTGGGGATATAAAAATAAAAGTAAAAACATCTGTCCTAGAGCTAATAATCTAGCAATCATTTTAGTCAGTACAATCAAGTAGCTTTCCCATAGAAAGTTATATATAATTATTGGCAGTTTTCTGTCTTCCCACCCCCCCACCCCCATTAATATATATGGATCTTTTTCATTGAAAAAGTAACATTTTAGAATAGGGCTTCTTTTTTTCTATTTCAAATTTTACTAGCCATTGCCTCTACTTCTCTACACTGTGGAGCTCAGTGTAGATTTCTTACAATTAGCACTCACCTTGGCTAAATCAAGTGGTGTTTTGACTTCCTCTATGGTTGACTCAGGTTCAGCAAATGCGGGAACCTCCTGCTTGTTTCTCCCCTTGCGCCTACCCTTCTTCAATTGGTCAAGTCTCTGGCCATCTGAAATATCTATACAGACAATAGCAAAAATTATTTAGCAACTTTTTATGGACAATGAAGAAGGGGGATAATGGGGGCATAGTATAAAGAGCACTGAATTTGGGAACACTGCAATTGAAGATTAAGGTACTTAAATCCAAATTCTAGCACTTCCCCTTATTACTCATGCAAGTCACCTAACTCCTTCCTCATCTGCAAAAAGACAGGGTTGAACTAGATAGACTTTAAGGTCCCTTCCAGCTCTAAATCTATTATCCTATTATCCTAGAGTATAAGAGAAAATAATGCTCATCTATTTGGGTAAGGAAGTCAAAGCAAACAAAAACCACTTTCTTTTTTGTTTCTTTCAAGACCTTCAAGTCAGTACTAGACTTAAACAATTCATTTTACAATGTATATTTACTGGGGCAGGTAGGTGGTGCAGTGGATAGAGTACCATTCTAGTCCCTGAATCAGGAGAACCCAAGTTCAAATCCAACCTCAGACACTTAGTAGTTTACTAGCTGAGCAAATTATTTAACTTCAATTGTTTCCATTCCATCCCTCTAAAAAAGATATATAAATATATAACAATACCAACTTACAAAATACTCAAAGAAAATACTTCTAGTTATAGATTTATAATTAAAGAGTTTAGTAAAAATTTAATAGATACTATATAATAACAGCTTACACTATTAATCATCATTCACATTTTTTATATTGTAACTAAATGTTTGCTTCTACATCCCATTCACATTTCAAAGGATTAATCATTTACCCTTTACAAGGTGTACATGCTAGTTTTATCCTATGTTTCATATATAATGTAATGTAAGGATAGTCATTTTAAAAGTGTTCTTAAGGGGCAGCTAGGTGGTGCAGTGGATAAAGCACCAGCCTTGAATTCAGGAGGACCAGAGTTCAAATCTGCTCTCAGACACTTAATGCTTCTTAGCTGTGTGACCCTGGGCAAGTCACTTAAGCCCAGCCTCAGAAAAATAAATAAATAAATAAAATAAAGTGTTCTTAAATAAGGGTTCAGGGTTGATTTTTGTTTTGGGTTTTTTTTTTTTTTTAACATATTTCAAATGTGTCATTTATCATAAGTCACTCTAAATATCAAGAGTACATGAAACATATAGCTGTGTGACCTTGGACAAGTCATTTAACCCCAATTGCCCCAGCCAAAAAAAAAATACAAGTACATGTAACAGAATTAGACTAAAATGTAGTTTTGATGCTATTCTTTAGATAAGGAAATGAATCTTTTAAAGACTTGGTGGATGGAAATACAGAGGTGACAAGAATATTCTATCTATACTTAAGAAACCTGTTTCGTAATTATGTTATTTAATCTGTTTCCTGCTCTACCATGCTTTTAACTCACCATCTCTTTTTCTGTATATCTGTAGAGGATCAGAAACTGAGTCTTGATAGTTCTTCTGCCACTTGGTTATAAGATCTTCTATGAACTGGCCTTTCTTGCCCTCATTTCCCTGGAGAAGGTCTGTAACATATTCTCGTATCTCTTCAGGGTCTTCAATTGACATAACATACCTTAAAAATCAAAGAGAACAATCAACAAAACAAGAGTTTGATTTCTAATATGTTGTAATTCTTTTTTTTTTTTTTCCTGAGGCTGGGGTTAAGTGACTTGCCCAGGGTCACACAGTTAGAAAATGTTAAGTGTCTGAGATCAGATTTGAACTCAGGTTCTCTTGACTTCAGGGCTGGTGCTCTACCCACTACACTACCCAGCTGCTCCTGGTTTCTGATATATTAAATACCATATTAATATTTATTTTAATCTATATGCATACCAATTTTTTTTCTTTGGAATCACTGAAAAAAGAAAAACTGGTGGTATTTGTTTTGCTATACTAAAGAAAAATTTCCTATAATTAGAAAGCTGAGATTAGATTTTTCCCTGAGACCAATAAAAACTATATCATCTCTGAATTCACAATTTCCATACTTCATAAAAAAGATAAACAAGTTGGATTGAATGAGTCGCTCACTTTACACTCTTTTAAATCAAGGGTAACAATTTATTAGGCACAAGTAGAACTATCATTAGCATTTTTATCATTTACATGTAGTTATTTTATATAGAATTCCATATTATTTACAAAGTGCTTTCAAGTACATGATCTCATTTGGTCCTCACAACAATCTTGTAAAGTAGTTTATACTTCAATGAATCTCTGATCTCATCAATTTGTAGAATTTAAAATCCTGTGTTACTCTTTTAAGAAAATCTTTAATAAACTTTCTACAGAAGGTCTACCAATATGCTAGAGTATATCTTTTGGGTCTCTTGGCATTAAACAAACACTAGTAGAATACACAGACTATCCATTTTGTTATTTCTCACCCTTAGTTCATGCTTATCCAGTCTCCTTTTCCATAAGCATAAATATAAAGTTTTTTGTTAAAATCTCTTAAACTGGTTTTTGCACAAAATTTATCAGTGGTCATATTCAGCATATACTTCTTTATTGCCAGATGCACAATCTGCAATTTTTATTCTTTGGAGATTTTGGTTAAGTTGTCCATGAATCATATAGCATTGAAAGGAGTAAAATGATGTTAAAAATATGGATTTTTATTTTAAGGAAAAGCTTGAGTCCATTGAAAACATCGTGGAATTTCCCAAAAGCATTTCTTCCTCCAATCCAATTGTGGACCTATCTATCTGCACTATCTGTCTAGGACATATATTCTAATATACCATGTACCCAATTGCATCGCCTGTCAGAATCTGGAAATTTGGTATTCTTTATCTACTCATATTTTTTCCTCAATAACTTTTTTAGGCCAAATTCTTTTAAGTAACTCCATTCAGGAGGTCTTGCAACTAATATATCTTCAAATGAAGACATTTAGCAGATGCTACCACCTATACCACCTCTTTCACTTGGGCTATGAACTACCTCTACTATATCAGCAAATACTTTTGTTGAGCCAAAAACTCCCTGTTTTATGCCATGCTTAATACTAATAAGCAGAAAAATGAACAAAAATACCTGTTGTCATGTCTATCAAGGAGTCTTGTATAATTTTAACACAGATCTATGAGGTAGTGCTAATATTATTATCACCATTTTACAGATAAGGAAACTGAAGTTCACAGAGATTAAACAATTTGTTCAAGGTCACAAAGCTAATGAGTGGCAGATCTTCTGACTTCAAGTCTGGAATACTCCGTGTTTGTTCACTCAACATATATGTATGTGTATGTAAATGTATATATCTCCTTATATATATTTTTAAAATTAAAATCCAGGTTAGCATCTCATCAGGAAGCAGAAAGAAAACGATTTTGAGCAATCTTAAGAATGACGTGGAATATCACAAAAATCAGACAGGAATCCCCTGATAACAAGTGCTCCGTCCCCATCCTTCTGGCTTGTAATGGGCAAGAAGTACAGTGCTCCCTTAGAAGTCTGATCTGCCGCTTTTTAAAATAAGAAACCATTCCTTGATATCAGCATGGATGGTAGTGAGATAGTGGAAGAAGACTGGATTTGGGGAAGTCTGTAGAAGTCTAATCTGCTCCTTTCATACCATCTTCCCAGTACCACAATGGCATGGCAGTCTAGAGACTGATCGCCCCTTTTTAAAATAAAGACACCATTGTAGAAATACGTGTAGAAGAACTGCGCACGCGGAATATGATGGATTACTTGCTCTCTAGGAGAGGGGGTGGAAGGAAGAGAGGGAGAAAAATTGGGAACCGAGGTTTTTCAAGAGTGAATGTTGAATGTATTGGTCAACCTGCCATGGGGGGGGAGGGGAAAAATTGGAACAGAACGTTTGGCAATTGTCAATGTTGTAAAATGACTCGTGCATATATCTTGTAAATAAAAACTATTAAAATATATATTAAAAAGAGTGAATGTTGAACACTATCTTTGCATATATTTTGAAAATAAAAAGCTATTGTTAAAAAAAATTAAATATAAAATAAAATAAGACACACCGGAGTGGCGGTGACCGGTGGAAAGGAGGCTGCTCTGATCTGCCACCTTCTAGCAGGGTGACCTCCAACAAATCCCTTCGGTTTACCTCAGTTATAAAACGGTGACAATACAGTGGGCACCACCTACCTCAGGATGGTTGGGAAGATCCCACAAAGGATGCAAAGCGCTTTGTAACTGTAAGATGACACAAATGCGCGCAGTGTTACAGAGCGCCGAAGACAGCTGTCTACCCTGCTTCTAGGTGTCTCCTCCGGTATTTCAGACCAACTAGCTGTCCTTTAGTCTTTCCTGCTCCTCCCCTAACTTTCTTTTCTAGCGCTTCTAGTCCGTTTGCAGAGAGGACCTGACCTTCCCAACACTCCAAGTGGTCTCCCCTCCACCAAGTTACGTAATTGGGTTTCAAACGCCAAGCCCACCTCCCATCGCACCCCTCGCAAACCGGGGAAAGTCTAAGGGAAGAACGAAGGGGCTTCAAGAAGGGTCCCTGGCTCCATCCCCGCCCTCCCGGATCCTAAAGGACTGAGAAGACAGCGCTCGCCAGGCTCCCATGAGGACCAGCTGTCAGTAACAGCCACGGGGCAAGAGGGGGCTCTGGAGCCCGCGACCACGCCGCCCGGGGCTGAAAGCTTGGGGAGCGGGGGTGGGGGAAGGGCCGAGCGTGACACCCAGGGCCCAGCCCGCCCCAGTCACCCCACGTCTCCCCATAGCCTCCCCTTCCCCCTCCGGGGCCACGTTCTCTCCTTCCCTGCCCGCCCACCACCCGGAGCCTCCTCCCCTCCTGCGCTCAGGACCCGCTCTCACTGCACGACATCTTCGTTGACATCCAGCCGGAAGGTGTCCCGCAGCTGGCGAATGCACCAGTCCACCAGCTGGGCCCCAGACGCCGGGCCGGCCGCCGCCGCCGCCGCCATCTTCCCCGCCCCACCGCCAGCGCAGTGCCAGGTCGAGCCGCGTCCGTGGTCTGCTCCTCAGCGTCCTCCGGCAACAGGAACGCCACCCACCAAAGTTCCGCGGGCCACAAAGGTTCCGCCGCTGGAAAGGCGCCGTCCCGCCGTGCGGCCCAACGGGGGCCCGAGAGAAAGGAGCGGGACAAGGGAGAGGAACCGGGCCGGGCCAAGAAGTCGGATGTCGCGGGAACGCTGGGCTCGGTCCCATGTCGGCTCTGTACCGCGGCCACGAGGCCAGAAATCTGGAGGGGCTTGTACTCCGTCCCCAGTGTCTGGGCCCAAGCGAGGCACTGTGGGCGACGTCTGAGACGCCCCTGTGAACGCGGTCTAGTGAGGAGCCCGGCCGCGTCGGGCTCCGACATTACATACTTCTGTTCCGCCTCCTGGAAAAGAGCGGGGAGAGGAAAAGCCAAGAAACTTTTTCAGTAAAATAACTCAATCCTAGAGAGATGTTATATCACAAACCTTCCTAATGATCTTTTTTCTTCCCCCAATAAAGCAGCATGTGTAAACTCCCGAGAGCAGGGGCTTTTACTACCGTAGTTATGCATAGTGCAGTGCCTGCTCGTGGTGGACCCTCCATCCGTCCTTTTTATTCTTTTATTTATTTTTGTACTGACCTGTGATACTCCTGTGTAGGAACTTCTATGGAAGCATATCAACAATCCTTAAGTGTCCGCTTGTACCAGGTTAGAATTTGTGGATACAGACAAAAGTGAAGTCACTTGTATTTCAAGGAGTTTACATTGTTAATTCAGATAGCGTTATTTATATAAAGGCGTATGCAAAATATGCAAGGGCTTGTGAAGCTCGGTGAGATAATGGACAGAAACGAATTTGTAAACCTCAAAATTTCATAAACCGATTATAACATCCCTAGGCCTTGAGCTTAGTGATGATTTTATTCCCTCAGCTTTCTACAAGATTCCTTTTTTTTTTTTTTTTTTGGCTGAGCCTGGGATTAAGTGACTTGCCCAGGGTCACACAGCTAGGAAGTGTTAAGTGTCTGAGAACAGATTTGAACTCAGGTCCTCCTGAATTCAGGGCTGGTGCTCTATCCACTGCGCCACCTAGCTGCTCCTACAAGATTCCTGCTGAGTTCAAGGAATGCTTAAAAAATTATTCAGGAGTAAATGTTTAATCAATGGATAGCAAAGTAATGCTTTTAAATTTAATCAAGAAATGAGTAAAACCCAGGGGAACACTGTACACAGCAACAAGATTATACAATGATCAGTTCTGATGGACGTGGTTTTTTTCAACAAGTAGTTGATCTGGGCAATTCCAATAGGCTTGTGATAGAAAGAGTCAACTACGCTCAGAGACAGGAATGTGGTTCACAACATAGCATTCTCACTCTTTTTGTGGTTTGCTTGCATTTTGTTTTCTTTCTCATTTTTTTCCTTTCTGATCCAATTTTTCTTGTGCAGCAAGATAATTAAGGAAATGTGTAGAGAAGAATTGCATATATTTAATATATATTGGATTATTTTCCATCTAGGGGAGGGGATGGGGGAAGGGGGAGAAATTTGGAGCACAAAGTTTTGCAAGGGTCAATGTTGAAAAATTATCCATATATTTTGTAAATAAAAAGCTTTCATTAAAAAAGAAAAAAGAAAAGAAACAAGCCATTCTCCAATTGATAAACTATCAAAGGATATGAACAGGCAATTTTCAGAGAAACTAATTAAAGTTATATCTAGTCCTATGAAAAACTGCTCTAAATCACTTATTAGAGAAATGCAAATTAAGACAACTTTGGGGCACCACTTCACACCTCTCAGGTTGACTAAGATAACAGGAAAAAATAATGATAAATGCTGAGGGGATGTGGAAAGCCTGGGGCACTAATACATTGTTGATGGAATTGTAAAATGATCCAAACATTCTGGAGAGCAATTTGGAACTATGCCCAAAAGGCTATCAAACTGCATGCATCTTTAATCCAGCAGTGTCTCTATTAGATCTGTATATCAAAGAGATCATTAAAAAAGAAGAATCCATATGTGCAACATATTTGTAGGCAAGAAACTGGAGATTGACTGGATGTCCATCAATTGGAGAATGATTGAATAAGTTATGGTATGTGAATGTTATGGAATATTATTGTTCTGTGAGAAATGACCAAGAGGATGGTTGCAGAAAGGCCTGAAGAGACACACAGGAACTGATACTAAGTGAAGAGAGCAGAACCAAGAGATCATTGTACACAGCAATAACAAAATTATGTGATTATCAACTGTGATGAACTTGGCTCTTTTTCACAATGAACGAGATGAAGTGAGATCTTTCAAGACAGTTGTGAAAATCGAGTAAGGCTTCATCTACTTCAGAAATTTGAGTAGGCCTGAAGGACTTTGAAGATTGAGTCAAGGGCATACTTAAATGCCCTTCCTGGATCCTCCCATGACATCATTTTCTCCCTATTTCAGTCAAATATGGGCAACTATGTACTTATTGGTCAAGTTCAATTTCTTGAGTAGATCTCAGTTTAGAATGTAAGATCCTCAGCCAATAAGGATGAGGGTCAGTGGTGGGAGGGGGTATTTGTGTTAGGGATTAAAAGTGTTAACCCTGCCCCAGAAGGGGCTTCTTTGATGGGTGGGACTCCGGATTCTCTGGAGAATGTAAAATAAACTTTTCTTTGCTTCTAGAGATCTCTCCAGCTTTATTATTATTATTATTATTATTAAATGTAGACCCCTCACCATTTCTGTACCACACAGTTTTGCGGGCTAGTCACAATCACATTACTCGGTGAGTAAGTGAACTCCTGGGTGCTAGCAGGGTGGTACCCTGCCCTGATTTAGGCAGCCCGCCAGCATCCAGTGGTTTCTTCTTGCTCCCCAAAGTAAATAGGCCCAAAGTGGAGAAACTCAGAGCAGTAAAATTCCAACTGGTTCGGTGGAGGACAGATCAGTCAAGCAATTTGCTGCACAGCAACCAAGAGGTAAGCCTTCTGTGAGCCCCTTGAGTCTAGTTACAGATTCTGGAGGGGGCTTTGGACAGGATAGGATAGGATAGTCCTTCTTGGCTGACTAGGGTCAGTTGGTGACAATTGGCATGTTTGGGCATTTTGGAATTTAGATTCCATCCAAATTCAATGGGTGTGGCCCACTCCCAGCCAGCCCTTGCAGAGATGAGAAAAATGATCATAAAATGCTGGTAGATAGTCCCTTGGGAGATAAGTAATGGGAACAAACTGACAAAATATGAAGAAAAAGCAAGAAAAAGATGATAAGGTGTTGTTTTATCTGAGGTGACAAAGATATTGATGGAGGCACTATTTTGCCTAAGTATGGCTCCCTTGCAAACAGGGTGTGCCAAAAAACTAAATTTGTACCTGAAAGGGAAGGGAGAGGATTTAATTGCATCAACCCCTCCAGGAGCCCTTGGAGTAGGGGAGGAGAATTTATATCTATTTTGAATTCTCTCTTCTCACAAGAGGAGAGGGGACTAATCCGAGGTGTAGCTATGGAGGAGTGGGACAGGAGAAATCCTCCATGTGCAGGGGTAATCTCAATCTCATTTGGGATCACAATAACCCTGTACATCAGGGAAGTAGGTGGGATTGAGAGAGTGAAGATGGTGGCTTCTTTCCTTTCTCTCCCACATGTCTTTACTGCAGCAGGGCCAAGTAGGGCCAGGGGAAAAAAAACTGCTATTTAATGAAATTCATTATTTTAAATATGATGGCAAAAGTAGTTTTATATTATTGGGAATTTAAAGCTGTGTTTGGGATTTTAAGTTAAAATATAGGTTATTAAAACAAAATACTGGTAGCTTACCTTAGGGGAGGTTGTGGTTGTATCTCCCTACTTAGATGGTATGTTGTTTTCTAGAAGTATCGGGTAATTTGTAACTGAGTTATACCTTAAAAATTTGTCAGCTCTGTTGGGCATGTATAAGTTTGATGAAATTTGGTTCAGTTATTTGTGAACCTTGAAGTTTAAAGTTTTTTTTTTTTTTAACTTAAAGACAAGGGACAAGAAAGATTGATTGATTTGCAAAAGCAATTAATAGTTTAAATGGAGCATCTAGTATTGGTTTGGGAGTGTTTAACATCGGAAAAGGTTTGAACAAGTAAGCTTTGGGAGGAGAAAGAGAGATGGGATAGGAAGAGATGGTGTGAGAGAAGGAAAAAGAGAGGAAAATAGCTTTCCAGAAATGGGGAAGAAAAAATTCCCTAGTGACTTTGTCATTTACCATGGGAAAAGGACTCCTCTGAGGTTGGGTCCTGTCTTGAACTGGCAGATTGGATCCTGGGGGAAATAAATGGTACCCTAAAAAGGTTAGCTGTGATAAGTTAAAGTCTGGAAGCATGATGGCATGTGGAGAAGGACCTTGTCAGGTGGTCTAATCCCCCTCTCCCCCATTAAGTATGGTGGCTTTTTAACAACAGCAGCTCCTTGCTGGTTCAGATATTAATTGTTTCTACTGTTTAAAGTAACAGCCTACATTTATATGGTGTTAATAACTGAATGTTTTATTTTAAGGAATTTGTTGGAATTTTAAGTATTCTGAAAGTAATTCATTTCTACTAAGATCCCATCTGTCTAAAGCAAATTATTTAATGTTTATTTACGTACATAATAGTCTCCTTGTTTAAGGAATATGATTAAAAAGAAAAAAACCTAGAGCAGGATTTTAATCTGCTCTGATAATTTGATAGGGTTATTTGCAAAAATTTAATTATTTTTTTAGAATGAAGAGAGTATTAATGTTAAATCTGAAAGATCTGAAATTTTCTTTTATGTGGAAACAGGATGGACAACATACAATTTAGAATTTTTCTTTGTATTGAGTATTTTAAAGGCAAAATGATCTGTGTAATGTTAAACTTAGAACCATCTACTTAGATATGAAAGATAAGCTGTATAATCTGTGAACTTTCTAGGATGAATCTTTTACTGTGATTCTTAAGAATTAGATTCATCTGAAGCCTTGATTAATGATAATTGCTGTAGGAGATAAAATCTTTTTGGATTGCAGCTAATATTTACTTGGAGTTTTGAATTCAGGTATGACTGTCTGCATAGGTCATCAAACTCCACCATATGAAGGTGGAATGGTTAAAAATTAGGACAGTTATCTGAAGAAAAAAAATGCCTTAAATAAATCATGTCCCTGATTTTTCTTCTTATAGCAAATGTCTGTAATCAGAGCAAGTGGTCAGTGAGATATACAAGTATGTAGATATTTTAATTTACAGCCCAGACTTTGGTTGCTGCTATTAATAATATCTTTTAACCCTTTTATTTCCTGGAGCTAGAGTTTCTCTATCTACAGGCTTACTTCACCCCAGTACTTGGGGCCATTCCCACTTTGCCTTTTGTTCTTTGAGAGAAAGCTGGGAATCTGATCAAGCCCTGAGTAGGCTAAGGTTTTTTTTTTTTTTTTTGTTTTGTTTTTAGGACCCTACTAATCTGCATAGAGCCTTTTACACTGTATGTTGATGGAAGGCAGGGCTATCTCTGAAACCCCAATCCTAGACACCTGACTTACTTATCAAAGATCTATATTGTCTTCAGATGCGTTTTTTCCATGTTTTGCACAATCATGGGGGGGAGGCGCTATATGGAAAGAGAACTTTTGACACCCAAACAAATTCCCCATTAAATATGCAGAGAAAATGAAATGAAGGGGAATTCACTCCAGGTGAAGGGAAGGAGACTTATAGATCATCTGCCCATGTTGCATTGCTGATCCTTTGCCCCTGACCAGTGGCTTTCCTTTCTAAAGTATTAGATCCGGTAGCCAAAGGATGGCTGACCTGTGTACAAGGAGTAGCTGCTACCATTCTCTTAGTAGAAGAGAGTAGGAAGCTCACCTTTGAAAGCAGTTTTATAGTGTCCCACCCCAAGTAAGAACAATATTAAATCAGAGGGCTGGGAGATGGCTCACAGATTCCAGAATGTTGAAATATGAGGCAATACTATTAGAAAAGGATGATCTGGTAATCAACCAATATCATAATTTTAATCCTACTTTCTTTTTGTCCCCTAGAACAGAACCATCCCCCAGAGAGGAACATTATTGTTTAGAGTTAATTGATTTTCAAACAAAAGACAGGATTTATAAGAATCTCCAATACCTGGGGGAGTAAATTGGTTTATAGATGGCTCTTCTAGGATGGTAGAGGGGAAAAGGAAAAATGGATTTGCTATTGTGGATGGAGATAAAACTTCCTCTGTTACCAAGGGCAGTCTACCTGCCCATTGGTCAGCTCAAACTTGTGAATTGTATGCCTTAAATCAAGCGTTGAAAGTTGAAATTTTTGAGGGATCAAGATGGGAATGTATACACTGATTCGAAATATGCCTGGGGTATAGTGCATGTATTTGGAAGGATTTGGGAGAAAAGAGTGTTTCTAAATAGTAAGGGTAAAGAATTGGTCCAGAGTCAGAGAGGTAGTGGAAAATATTCTGGCTCCTAGGAATGTAGCAGTAATACAAGTAAAGGGACATGAGATGGGAAGTTCTTTTGAGATAAGGGGAAATAGATTAGCAGATGAGGAGGCCAAGGGAGCTGGAGACCAGATTTCTCATATAATGGCCTTGATACCTATACTTCCCCTAGTCTAGACTCTCCCACTTTTACCCAGAAGGAAAAGAGAACTCGGAAGGACGATGGCTCTTACCTGATGGCAGAGAGGTACTGACCAAAGCAAGTATGAGGCAGGTCCTTCAGCAACTGCACCGGGGCAGTCATTGGGATGTCCAAAACCTGTGTGATGCTGTGCTGACAAGGTATGTTTCCACCAGCCTATATACTATGGCCTGACAACTGGTGGACAGCTGTCTTGTTGGTCAAAGGAATAACAAGGCTGCTCAACACTAGATCCCAAAGGGGGCAAGGTCCAGGAATCAGACCATTCCAAAGCATCCAGGTGGACTTTGCTGAGCTGCCACCAGGGTCGCCTCAAAAACTTGCTATTCATAGTGGACCATCTGATCTCATGGGTAGAGGCATTCCCCTCAGGCCAAACAACTGCCTCGAGAATAGACTTGGATCAGGGGACACATTTTTCTGCCCAGGTGTTGCAGAATCTACGTGGGGCCTTAGAAATCCCTTGGGATCTCCATACCCTTTGGCATCCTCCCTCTTCTGGGAAAGTAGAAAGGATGAATCAAGAAATAAAATGGCACCTGACTAAATTATCTTTAGAGACCCAACTACCTTAGACTAAATGCCTTCCTCTTGCTCTGGTCAGAATCAGAACCAAGCCACATAGAGATATTGGGCTTTCACTTTAAGAGATATGTTAAATCGTTGCTAAGACATCAACAAGACAAGAACTTCAACAAAAAAGGGTTAATAGCTAAGACTTCTCTAGGTTTCCCTGTAAATAGAATTCAGGTTGGAGATTGGGTGTTGATCCGTTCCTGGAAGGACAGAAGCTGACTCCGTGCTGGGATGGACCCTACCAGGTGACACTGACTTCAGACACTGCGATTCGTACCTAGGAGCAAGGCTGGACACACCACACCAGAACAAAAGGACCTGTGGCGCACCTTTATCGGAGTAGACAGTTGAAGATAAGGGAGACCTCAAATTACATTTGAAGAGGGGACCTCCACTGGGAACACAAATTTTGAATCCAGTGCATTGTAACTTTAGGACTTTTCTTTTCTTACATTAATTACTTTGGGAATTTCATCTTAACTTCGCAGTGTAATAATAGTTGAACCTCATGGGGCTTTCCCTGAGCTTTGGGTTTCAACTTTGTGGAGGGAGGTCCCCTAGGGACAAGAGACCAACAATATTACCCTTTTAAAAGGAATAGTTCAGACATTTTAAAAATTAATTTTATAATTAGAACATTTTTTTTTTGACAGTACATATGCATAGGTAATTTTCTTTTTTTTTACAACATTATCCCTTGTACTCCCTTCTGTTCTGAATTTTTCCCCTCCTTCTCTCCGCCCCCTCCCCTAGAGGGCAGGCATTCCCATACATATTAAATATCTTATAGTATATCCTAGGTACAATATATATGTGCAGAACCGAATTTTGTTGTTGCTGTTGTTGCTGTTGTTGCAAAGGAAGAATTGTATTCGGAAGGTAAAAATAATCTGGGAAGAAAAACAAAAAAAATGCTCACAGTTTACACTCATTTCCCAGTGTTCCTTCTCAGGGTGTAGCTGTTTCTGTCCATCACTGATCATTTGGAATTGGATTAGCTCTTCTCTATGTTGAAGATATCCACTTCCATCAGAATACATCCTCATACAGTATCATTAGTTCAGACATATTTTCAAGGGAACAACCTGATCTAAAGGATCATTATTGGATCTGTGGTTTAACTGCCTATACTCACCTACCTCTTAATTGGACAGGGATTTATTATATTGGACTAACAAGGCCAAAATTTTTCTTTCTTCCTGAATAGGCAAACCAGTATTTACAGATTCAGTTGTACAATGATTTGGGAAGAGGGAAATAGTGTTTAGATACTAACATTACTCAGACTGGAGATGCAAATGGTTGGGGTGATGCCTGTCCTCCAGAAAGAATAGTTAAAGAGTATGAGCCAGCCACCTGGGCTCAAGATGGAAGTTGGGGATATAGAACTCAATATATATGTTGTACAGGATAATTAGGCTTCAACAATTGTAGAGATTATCACCAATCAGACTACTAAGGCACTAGATCTTTTGGCTGACCAAGCTACTTAAACCAGAGGCTGTTTTATAACATAGAAATCACTAAGAACATTAGGAAACTTGCTCATGTTCCTGTACAGGCTTGGACCTCACTGTTCAATATTTCCTGGTGGTCCTGGTTTGGGGAAAGCTGGTGGAAGCAGTTCCTTTGATTTGGCCTTATAGTTTTTAGTGCTGTTATATTACTCCCTATCTGCATACCTTATTTGATCCGATTGATAACCAATTGTCCAAAACTCATTATCTAGAATGATTAGGTTGGAAAAGAAAGCTGAAGGGTCCGTTAGATTGATGGTGTTAAAAGGACAAGGGTGGGAGCCAGTGGCCCAAGAAGACCAACAGGAAGCAGAAGGGGATGAGGAATTCCATAGGGAATGTGAAGTTGTTACAAAAATTTGAAGAGATATCAGTGTACAAATAAGAGGAGGGACTGAACGAGATGAGTTGAGATCTTTCAAGACAGTTGTGAAAATGGTTTTATCTACTTCAGAATTTTGAGTGGGCCTGAAGGACTTTGAAGATTGAGTCAAGGGCATACTTAAGTGCCCTTCCTGGATCCTCCCATCATTTTCTCCCTATTTCAGTCAAATATGAGCAACTATGACATCATTTTCTCCCTATTTCAGTCAAATATGGGCAACTATGTATTTATTGGTCAAGTTCAATTTCTTGAGTAGATCTCAGTTTAGAATGCAAGACTCTCAGCCAATAAGGATGAGGGTCAGTGGTGGGAGGGGGTATTTGTGTTAGGGATTAAAAGTGTTAGCCCTGCCCCAGAAGGGGCTTCCTTTGATGGGTGGGACTCCCGATTCTCAGGAGAACATATAATAAACTTTGCTTTGCTTTTAGAGATTTCTCCAGCTTTTTTTTTTTTTTTTTTTTTTTTTATTAAATGATGACCCCTCACAATTTCTGTACTAAAAAACAATTAGACTAATTCAATAGACTTGTGGTGTAGACAACCATATGCATTCAGAGAAAGGATTTATGGGGGGATTAAATATGGATCACAACATAGTATTTTCACCTTTTTTGTTAGTGTTATTTGCTAGCATTTTGTTTTCTTTCTCATTTTTTCCTTTTTGATATGATTTTCCTTATGCAGCTTGATAAATGTGGAAATATGTTTAGAAGACATACACATGTTTAACCTATATTTTGGGTTACTTGCTCTCTAGAGAAGGGGGAAAGATGGGAGGGAGGGAGAACAATTTGGAACACAATATTTGTTAAACTATTGTTGGATGTGTTTTGAAAAAACAAAAAGTTATTATTTTTAAAAATTTAAAGAATTCATTTTTCCTAATTTTAATAGATTCAAAGAGAGAGGAATATACTGGGAGAAAGGGAAAGGGAGAAGTAGAATAGTACAAATTGTCTGCCATTTTAAAAAAAGGCAAAAAAAAGCTTTTACAGTGGAGGGGAAGAGGGGGGAAAGAGTGAGGGAATGAACTTTATTCTCTCTCTTTCTCTTTTTTTATTAAAATATTTTATTTTCAAAACATATTCATGGATAATGTTCTTTTTTTTTTCTTTTTTATTTTAATAGTTTTTATTTACCAGATATATGCATGGGTAATTTTACAGCATTGACAATTGTGAAACCTTTTGTTCTAATTTTTCCCCTCCTTTTCCCCCTCTCCCTCCTCTACCCCCCCACCCCCAATGGCAGGTTGGCCAATACATGTTCAATATGTTAAAGTATAAATTAAATACAATATATGTATACATGTCCAAACAGTTTTTTTTTCTGTACAAAAAGAATCGGACTTTGAAATAGTGTACAATTGGCCTGTGAAGGAAATCCAAAATGCAGGCAGAAAAAATTAGAAGGATTGGGAATTCTATGTAGTAGTTCATAGTCATCCCCTAGAGTTCTTTCGCTGGGTGTAGCTGGTTCAGTTCTTTACTACTCTATCGGAACTGATTTGGTTCATCTCATTGTTGAAAATGGCCACATCCATCTAGGTGGCGCAGTGGATAGAGCCCCAGCCTTGAATTCAGGAGAACCGCAGTTCAAATCTGGTCTCAGATACTTAACACTTCCTAGCTGTGTGACCCTGGGCAAGTCACTTAACCCCAGCCTCAGGAAAAAAAAAAAAAAAAAAAAAAAAAAGAAAATGTCCACATCCATCAGAATTGACCATCATAAAGTATTGTTGTTGAAGTATATAGTGATCTCCTGGTCCTGCTCATTTCACTCAACATCAGTTCATGTAAGTCTCTCCAGGCATTTCTGAAATCATTCTGTTGGTCATTTCTTACAGAACAATAATATTCCATAATATTCATATATGCATGGATAATTTTCAACATTACCCTTGCAAAACCTTTTGTTCCAATTTTTCCCCTTCCCTTGCCCTCCTCTTCCTCCCCACAGTAAGTAATCTATGTTAAATATGTGCAAATATTCTATACATATTTCCACAATTATCATGCTGCATAAGAAAAATCAGATCAAAAGGAAAAAAAATAAGAAAGAAAATAACAACAAAAAGGTGAAAATACTATGCTGTGATCCGTCCTCAGTTACAACAATCCTTTTTCTGGATGCAGATGACTCTCTCAATCAGAAGACCATTGGAATTGGCCTGAATTACCTCTCTACTGAAAAAAGTGACCTCCATCAGAATTGATCATTGTATAATCTTTTTGCCATGTACATGATCTCCTAATTCTACTCATTTCACTCAGGATCAGTTCATGTAAGTCTCTCCAGGCCTCTCTGAAATCATCCTACTGATCATTTCTCACAGAACAATAATATTCCATAACATTCATATATCACAATTTATTCAGCCATTCTCCAATTGATGGGCATCCATTCAGTTTCCAGTTTCTAGCCACTACAAAAAGGGCTGCTACTTTTTTTTTTTTTTTTTTTTTTTTTTTTTTAAACACCCACGGGTCCCTTTCCTGCTTTATGATCTCTTTGGGACACAAACCCAATTGAAACACTGCTGGATCAAAGAGCATAGCCCTGGGGGCATAGTTTCAAGTTGCTCTCCAGAATGGTTGGATCAGCGTGAACCTTATTTTCATCAGAATTGGCTCAAAGAGGAAATAGCATTCATACTCAATATGGGTATAAGAAATCTATCTTACCCTGCAGGAAAATAGGAGGGGAAGGGGGGAAGATGATAAAAAGAATTTTGAAGCAAGTTTCTCTGGTAAGACCTCATTTCTCAAACATAGAGGGAACTGAGTCAAATTTATTTAAAAAAAAAAAAAAAAAAGGCATGCCCCAATTGATAAATGATCAAAATATGATATGTGCTCAAAGAGCCATAAATTCTTTTCATATTCATTGATCTAACAACAACACTACTAGGCGTGAATTCCAAAAGAGATTTAAAAAAAAAAAAAAAAGAAAGAAAGAAAGAAAGAAAGAAAGAAAAAGGAAAGTCAACTAGTGTACAAAATATGACAGCTCTCTTCTCAGGTAAAAAAAAAAAAAAAAAGATTGGAAATTGAGGGGATGCCCCATTAATTAAGGAATGACTCAATAAACTTTGGTATATGTTTGTGATGAAATATTATTCTTCTATAGGAAATGATGAGCATGATGCATTCAGGAAAAAAACAACAACTTGGAAAGTTCTCCATGAACTCAAAGTGAAATGTACTGTAGTACTGTATACAAAGTAATAGAAATGTTCTGAAATGTTATTCTCATTAGTACAATCATCCATCCACGACTACTCTGAAGAACTTTTGATGAAAAATCCTATCCATAGGATAGGAAGGAATTGATTGTATATGAAAATAGATTGAAGCATTCTCTCTTTCTCTATTCTTTTTTTTTTTTTTTAAACTTAATTTGTCTTGAGGGTTTTTATTTTCTTTAGGATGGAAGATCTATGTTTTCTTTCAGAACTTGATTTTTATAGAAAGGTTTTGCATAACTTCACATGTGGTTTCTTAATTGTAGAGGGGAATACCTAGAACTCAAAAATTTAAAAAAGAAATGTAAAAAAAAAAACAAAAGCCTGTACTGGGGAAAATATTAATTAAATTAAATTTAAAAAAATTTAAATTTAATAGATTCAAGAAAGTTATAAAACGCTATTTAAAAGGTATTATCTTTCATGGTAGGTATACAAATACACTGTAATTTAATGCAACATTTATTGATTGTAACCAATGATGCGAAAAATACTCTTGCTAAAATCTGAAGAAATAATGTCTACAAAATTTTTTCTGATTAAGTAATTGTCAAACAGACAATTCTGGTATCACCTGTTCTTTTAATGATGCCTTGCTGGCATATAGAAAGACTTATATATTTACTAACTATGCCTTTAATAGTAATTCTAGAATTTTACCCGGAATCCAAATCAAGCTTTCTGACTTATAGTTAATCTATAATGAACTTAAACATATTCAGAAGAAACAGCTTATTAAACTTCTTAGGAAACATTCCTGGACTGTCAATTACAGTACATTTAAATTATGGGTTTTTAAATATCCCTTCCTCTTTTCTCCATTTTTCTTCAACCAAAATCGGTATTTTCTCTTTCATCATTATTGTTAAAAAAAAAAAAAAAAAAAAAAGCAACTCTTTAGGCCCTCTATTCATCCCATAACCCTTAACACTTTCCCTTCCTTCTCAGACTACCTTATTTAAAAGATCTTTGGATAATTCTTCCGAGATATGGTTGCCTTTTAACATTTCTGTTAGACTTATAAACAAGGAGAAAAGCACATAGTGACAGGGATCCTCCCTAACTTAATATTTACCCCAAACTTAGTACTCACTTGTAAGCCCTCTTAAAGAGTAACTAAAGTCTCAAGGGCTACAATAATTGAAGGTATGAATGATGAATAATAAAATAGAATTCATGAATGATGAAATTATATTCTTTAATGTGTGATTAATTTTATATTTGCCAGAGGCTTGGAACTAGAAGAAGCTATAAAGAAATACTTTAAGCTTTAGTTTTTTTCAGATTCTAGAGATAGCCTTCCTAATTTTGTATCACAAAGAATTGTTAATTCCTTGATTGTGTTCAGTAGTCTAACTTTTACTATCCTAAACACAATCTGTTAAAGATCCTCTGAATCCACATATCTTAAGATCTTGGAAGAGCTTTTTAACTACTATTTGCTTTTTAACTAGAATAGTCTTTCATATAAGAAGGAAGGATTCACTTCTGCCCAAAGCCTTTAAACCTGCCAGAGTTTATGTTCTAAGACGTTAACCTAGAGAATCAAGGGTCACTTTCACACCAAAATGAGATATCAAATGCTGAGTGAAGCAAGCAGAACCAGGAAAACATTGTACACAACTAACTACAAGATTGTGTGATGATCAACTATGCTAGATTTAGCTCTTCTCAGCAATTCCAATACATGCAGAGAGAGAACTATGGAAATTGAATGCAGATCGAAGCAAACTATCTTTGTCTGTCTTCTTTTTTTTCTTATGGTTTTTCCCCTTTTCTGATTTTTCTCTTGCAACATGACTCATATGGAAATATGTAAGAAGAAAAAGTACATGTATAACCTAAAAAATAATTCAAATAATTTTTAAAGTGAAATATCTCTTAGGTAGTATTTAAACTGAAAAATTCATAAAAATTATTCCAAGTAGGCAAAGGTGAGTGGTAGAAATTCTTGAGACAATACTGTTAAAAGGTCCAGAGTAAAATTTTTGAATAAGACTGATGAGAAAATGAAAGTTGAATAGGGAATAATTTTTGACCCTTAAAGGAATCACATTAGTGAGGAGGAATGAAAGATCCAGAAATTTCCATAAATTTAAAGTCAGGGTACTTGAGTTCAAATTTTGAACTTACATCTTCTTGCCTTTGGGATTTTGAAAAAAAAAAAAAAAAAAAAAAGTTCCTTCCCCTCTCTGGGCCTCAGTTTCTTCACGTTTAAAAAGAGGAAGATGATCCCTAAAATAAATACCTTCCAATTCCCAAACTCATTCAATTATATTTAGTCCCTTCCCCCAACTTTGTGGAGAGCCTAATTTCACTGAACAGCAATCTCTTTTTTTGCTTATCTAGCTATCCCAAGACTCAATCATAAGAAATACCGTTTTTTCTTTTTTTCTTTCTTTTTTATTAATCAATTTGGGGATTTTTTTTTAAATTTAATTTTTATTTTATTTTATAATTATAACTTTTTTTTTTTGACAGTACATATGCATGGGTAATTTTTTACAACATTATCCCTTGCACTTACTTCTATTCAGATTTTTTCCCTTTCTCCCCCAACCCCCTCCCCCAGATGGCAGGCAATCTTATACATGTTAAATATATTACAGTATATTCTAGATACAATATATGTGTGTAGAACCGAATTTTTTGTTGCACAGGAAGAATTGGATTCAGAAGGTAAAAATAATAGTTTACACTCATTTCCCAGTGTTCCTTTTCTGGATGTAGCTGATTCTGTCCATCATTAATCAATTGGAATTGGATTAGCTCTTCTCTATGTTGAAGAAATCCACTTCCATCAGCATACATCCTCGTACAGTATCATTGTTGAAGTGTATAATGATCTTCTGGTTCTGCTCGTTTCACTTAGCGTCAGTTGATGTAAGTCTCTCCAAGACTCTCTGTATTTCTCCTGTTGGTCATTTCTTACAGAACAATAATATTCAATTTGGGGATTTTTAAAAAACTCAATTAAAGTGGATTTGTGTAATCTGTAAAACAACATAAATTTTAGGGTCTTTTAAAAACTACTTAGTTTTTTAAAAATCTCGATTGAACTAAATTTGTGTAATCTTTAAATAAAAATAAATGTCTTGCACATGCCGGCTTTTTTTTTTTAATTAAGAAAAAAGAATGAAATTGTTAAACTCATTCGAATTGGATATACGTAATTTCTAAATGTTATTTACAAATAATAAATTTAATTGTAATTGTTTAAATTTATAAATTGTATAAAAATAAATTCACACTTCAGTTTTTTTAATAACTTTCGCCAAATTTTTCGTACGGGTGTGTGTGTATGTGTGTATGTACGTAGGTTACAGACAAGATTACGCGGCTCCTAGGGAAAGCCGCGCCCATCCCGAAGCAAGGACCAATGACAAGTCTCTCTGCTTTGATGGATGGTTCTATTCTTCATCCTGTCTGGTTTCCTACATCGCTGGACGCTGTTGATTAGCCCATGAATCGGAGAATGAGCCAACGGGAAAGGGGGAGGTGTCGAGCCCAGCCAGGGCGCGGGAAACCGGCTGGTTTAAATGGCGGAGCCGGGCGCGCGGGAGTCTAGTTTTCCAGCTGCGCAACTTTCCGCAGGCTCTGAACGCAGTCCGCTGATTTTGTCCCTATCCCCGGAGTTTGTCCATCCCCTCCAGCTTTGGTCATGGTGCGGACTAAGGCCGACTGCTTGCCCGGCTCCTACCGAAAAGGTAATTTCGCTGGGCTGGGCTGGGTGCAGGTTACTCGGGCTGCTCCGTTGAGCCTGCGCGCCAAAAACCTGTCCCGGAGGCTGGCGGCCCAGAGTTTCCTTCTGCAGGACAGTCTGCAGAAGGTCGGGTCCCCTTCTTCCTAGCCCTTTCTTTCTCCTTCTTCTCTTCTGTCTTCTCCGACTTTCTCATCGCCTTGTTTCTCTCTGCCCTCAGTGGTAGCGGCTCGAGCACCCCGGAAGGCGCTGGGTCACTCCAGCTTCGCCAACGCCTCTTCTTCGCCCCCGTCCCGGAAAGGTAAGGACCTGCTCTGCTGTCCCCCGAAGGACAGCAGACTTGTGGGGATCGGGCTCGAGCCGGAGCAGGTTTGCCGGGCCGAGCTTGTGGCTTGGTGGCCAGAGCTCCCTTTTTTTATTTGTTTATTTCAAAAAGCATTGTTAATGATCCGAACTTTTAATTTTGTGGGGATCTTTACGAAAGTATTTTGTGAGGATAATAATTTTTAAATCCAGCCTATCTTTGCAAGTGAGATAACCTGTTAATGACTTTGCAAAACTCTCTGTACGGCGCTATAGAAACGCCGTCTCTTTAAAGTTCACTATCTCTTCCACTCCTGGAATGTGGTTCTTACTCATCCCAGGTCTCTGTCAAGTTCCAGCTCAGATCCTCTTTTCTGCAGAAAGCCTTTCTTGATTCCCTTAATACTAGTGCCTTCCCTCAGAGATTATCTCCAGGTTGATCTGTTTATATAGTTTGCTTGCACATTATTATTAGTGTTTTATCTCTCCTATTAGATTGTAAACTTATCCAGAGTGAAAATTGTTTGTTTTTTTGCCTTTGTATTCCTCGTTTCTAACTCTGTGAGTGGCGTAGTAGATGGTTAAATAATTGCTGACTTGACTTGTCCTTTGACTGTTTTCGATTGACCGAGGTATGGCCACATACCTTCAAATATGACATTCATATTTCCCCTCCTGCCCATGAAAATAAGAGGAAATGCTAACTGGTATTTGCCTTCCTTGAGCAGGAAGTTGTAAAGGGGAGGAAAGTATTTCAGAAGGTGAAAAGAGGATAGAAAAGGAAACTGAAAGAATAACATTGACTTTAATATAAAAGGAAAAGTTGTTGATTACCTGAATTTGGGAAAAGAGTCAGTCTTGTTCAGGTGGAGATCTGGTTGGAGCTGTGGATCCAACGATTAAGGAAGGACCCTCTTTGGAAGAGAAAGGATAAAGAGACCCAAGAGCAATTCAGAGTGTAATCTTTGGAACTGATTTTTAAGTGAATGGAAGAATGAATGATTGAAAAACATTTAAATATGTAGTATGTGTCAACCATTATGTCTTTAAGCATTGGGGATGCAAGTAGACAGTTTAAATAAATATAGCTAGACAGTTTCTGCTCTCAAGGAGCTTCATCCATATCTAATGAGAGACAACATATAAATGAAAGTTCAGCTTCAAGGATGATGGAAAAGGCCAGAAATCTGGAGGACAGATGGCAATCCCTAAGGGTTCTTCGGATCAGAGGATAATTGACTTGAACCATTAAGGTAATCTAGCTTTCTCCTTTAACTGGAGGGCACTGAAGCCCCCGAGGAATTTAAGTGAATTAGTCTTTGTCATGGTCACATGGATTGTAAGAGTCTGGAATTAAATCCACTTTCTTTGACTCCAGGTCCTGTACTCTTCTACTGAACCAAGTAGCTTCCCAAATATCAAAATTATTGAAACTTTTGATCATGAAAGATCTTGACTTTTCCTAAAATCTTAAACTGAAAAAATATATCATTATATAGATGCAAAGGAGCAACTAGTGGAAACATTTCATTTTCTTTTTCTTTTCTTTTTTTTGGGGGGGGATGGGGATGCCAGTGGCAATTTCTGGTTTGCAGAATAATTAAAATCAGGGTCCTAAATTTCGCTTAATAAATGAATAGAATTTTGGAGCTGAAAGGGACTGGAAGATTCCTCTCATTTTACAAGAAAGCTAAGGCTTATTGACTTAAAATCATTCAGCTAGTCTGTGGCTGAACTACAACTAAAATGTATTTATTTTATTCTTCCTATTAACTTTATTTAGGGAAATGGAGTTCCTCAAAAGCTGTTTAAGCCTTATTAGTTTTTTTATCTCCACTTTTACTTTTTTATCACAAATTAAATTTGTTTTATAAAGTGGGTAAAGTGAAAATCTTTGAAAAAGTTGGAAGGGAATCCATAAGCTATCTAGTACTATCTATTTTGTGTCTCCTGATTCTAAAACCAGCATTTCTTCTACCATTACTCTTTGCTACCCAACTGTATGACTTTGCTAAATTTACTAGTTTAGTGTCTTTGTTAGAAAATAAGATCTTTGCATTTGTTTTAAAATTTTGGGTAAGTACAAAAGTATTCATAACTGAAATGTTTTTTTCTTTTTTTATTTTATTTTATAATTATAACTTTTTTTTGACAGTACATATGCATGGGTAATTTTTTACAACATTATCCCTTGCACTTACTTCTGTTCAGATTTTTTCCCTTCTTCCCCCAACCCTCCCCCAGATGGCAGGCAGTCTTATATATGTTAAATATATTACAGTATATTCTAGATACAATATATGTGTGTAGAACCGAATTTCTTGTTGCACAGGAAGAATTGGATTCAGAAGGTAAAAATAACAATTTACACTCATTTCCCAATAACTGAAATATTTTTCCATTCAGTGACTAACACATTAAACTTAATTGATTCCTTGAGTATGCATTTTTGCATGTCATTTGTTCCAGGACATTTTAAATTGGGATTAATATTATTTCCCAAAGACTTTGGAAAATAAATGTTATTAAAAGTACTTTGGGATTTTTTTAGGTAAGCAGGAAATTAAATACATGTTTACATAAAGGTGATATTCATAAGTCTAATATATCATTTTTCTTTTCCAGTTGAAAGTAAGTATGCAGGTGGGAACCCAGTATGTATACGCCCAACACCCACATGGCAGAAAGGAATTGGAGAATTCTTTGGGATGTCATCTAGACACTCAGAAAAAGAGAATCAAATTCCTGATGAAGCAGAGGCAGGAAGTAGTGGCCTAGAAAAATCTAAAAGAAAGTAAGTTTTAATTGAATTGAATTGAATTGAAAACATTTTAAGCATTTTAAAAATTTGCATTAAAGCTAATGAGATAAAATTTGATCCAAAATGTTTTCACTCACTTGCTTAAACTAATTCTAAAATGTAAATCTTAATAGCCTTAGAAACACCTCAAACTATGTCATTGCAACTATTAGCAGATTGCCCCCCCTTTTTTTTTAATCTTTTAAAGAAAATTGTTTAGTCCTTTTTTGGCCATGTCTGATTCTTCATAACCCCATATGAAATTTTCTTGATAAAAATATTGCCATTTCCTTTTCCAACTCACTTTATAGTTGAGGAAACTGAGGTAAACAGGATCACACAGCTAGTAAGTGTTTGTGGTTATTTTGGAACTTTCCGGGATGAGATTCCCTGATTGAAGATCCAGCATTCCATCTATTGTCACAATTAGCTACCTCTAAGAATTGGAGCCTGGCATTGTTTTGGTAATAGGGTTATCTCAGCTCTTACTATGATTCTATAATTCTCTATGTGAATTATTTCCTTTGATCTTTAAGTTCCATTTTGTACTTTTTAAGCTACTTTGAAAGAGATTTTAGTTTTATTGTTCTGAACTTAACATCAAATAAGATGAGCATTTCACAAACTATAGACAAAGTAGAACAAGAAAGATTTTATGTGAAGCTGCAAATCTGAATTAGAAGGAGCTTGCTTTTCTTTTAAAATAGAGAATAAATTCAATATCTCATTTTTAAAGTTGTTTTACTTATCCATATTTTCTTCTCACTAGTTCTCTTCTATGCATTTTCAAAAATGCTTCACTGACCCTTTTTCTTACTTTAAAAAAAATTCTTGATATCTCCATCCCTACTTTCAACTCTTCACTCCAAATTGAAAAAAACCTAAAATCTTTATATCAGACAGACACTGTTAACCAAAACAAATCTCTACATTGGACAAGTCTAGAAACATGTTTCATTGAGTACTTTGAGGTTTTCACTTTTTTTTTTTTTTTTTTTTTTTTTTCATAAGATAAATAGCATGTTCATCACTGTATTTTGGAGCTGTATGTCATGGCATTGATTTAAACTTTCAAATAAGTCTTTCAATATTATTTTGTGTTTACAGTGTTATTCTCTGAGGTCTGCTTACTTTACTTTGCATCACTTCGTACAACTCTTCCTAGATTTATCTAAGTTATTTAAAATTTATGAAGAAATAATTTTAAAATACTGTCTCTTTCAAGAAGCTGTAAACTTTTAAAAAATTAATACTCTATGCAAAAATAAAAGATTTGGACAAAGAAATGCTACTTTTACATATGTTCCTTGCTTATATCTTACGATTTATCTATCTCTACATATGAATTGAAGGTAGGGATTATAAATTAGAAGAGTAATGGCATAATATTTGACCTGTGTTTCCTAAATAAGTTTTTGTGCTTTTCACTGTTCCAAGAAAAGCTAGAGGATAAAGATAAATTGTGACCTAATAACTGGCTTAGGCCCAGACTGCTTATTTGTCATACCATTGATCATTCCTTGCTTGCCATTGTCTTACAAATTTATGAGATTTATGGGACTGAATAAGATACTCTGGTTAACTTTTATTCCAATGTCATCAATGCTTTTTTCTTCTAAAGTCTTAACTTTTATTATTTGTGACTTCCATCCTATTAGAGAAAGACATGTATCTCAAAAGACAAGCTAAAATGTCCATAGTCTGGAAAGATACCATTGGTACACTTAGTTGCCAAGTCTTGTTTTTACTCAAGCTGGCTCAGCCTTCAGGATCAGCTCCTCACCCATGGAAACCCTGTGATATTAAAAGTAACATACGTGACTCACTCTTTTTTTTTTTTTTTTTTTTTTTTTACCACTACTTAAGTGGAGCTAAGTTTCAGCTGCTTATATGTAATCTGATAGTGGAGAAGTTACAAAATTATTCCCTCTCCCAGGAGCACCTAATTTAAAGAATGTCACAAAACATTCCCTTTTTCTTTTTTCCCCCGTGTCTCCTGATTGTCTTCCACTCCCCTTCAGTCAACCCTTACACTCACCTCATTGTCTCCTGATTCCCTCTCCCAATAAAAAATCCAGTATCTTGAAACTTTCATCCCATTTTTCATTCTTCCAAACTGGAATAAAGGGTTAAGTTCTGGGTTCTTGATTATTGAGAACCTTGAACTAGATTTGTTTTGTAAACAACATGTGCTGCTAAATAGTTTGTCTTGATGAAATTTGTTTTCTGTTGGTTTTTGTTTGTTTTGTTTTGTTTTTACTCTTAACCCCCACCTTATGACAGTTAGTTTTATAATTTCTCTCCTTTGAAAAAGTTACAATGAACATGAAGTTGATTTGCATGAGATTTGGTAATTAGTTTCCAGAACCCAGCCAAGCCATATAGCTCTGCTCTTTGCAACTGTATTACTTTTGCTGTCTAATATTTATTAGATAGACGATAATAAATTGCTAAAGTAGAAAGCTGCATATCACTCATGTACCAATATGCTTGGCTACATGTTCAATAAGAATATAGATGATAATAATGAGTTATAGTATCTATTGAAGAGGAAATACTGAATTATAGTATGATTTTTTTTGCTGAATCATAGAAAAAAATTAAAACATGACTTTTTGCTGGGTACTGAATATTTAGGTACCTGTCATTTTATGTGCAGCTTTTGATGATGCAGTATTTATTTTTCCTTTCTGTCTAGCCCCTAAAACCCAACAGTGCTGCCTTGATTTCCCTTTAGGGATAGCATTATAATTGTTATTTTTAAGCGTTTGATTCTTGAATAACTTCTAAAATTCTTTGTATTCTTCCCATAGATCTTGTCCTTTGCAACCTGATCCCACAGAAGATGGTGGATGTTCAGATGAAGAATAGAAGATTCTCTTGTATCTTCACTTTCATCAGAATTCTAGGATGTACATTTGTGTAAATATGTTTATTTACTGTGGTTAGGGCCTAATTTTGTTGTACAGAAATTTAATTAAAAATACTAAAAATATATATGTTTAAATTCAGTCAGTAATAAGTAATTCTGGATGGGAGACTATACATATATAAATAATAAGCATCGCCATCAATATTAAACAGTATTCTTATTAATGCTATAACTTTCTTGTATGTCAGAAAACTACATGGTATATCTAATTTGTGACATTGGAGATTGGCTTGAGTCTTTGTGCCACTGCCATTTTTTTGCCATCTTTTATGAAAATAGTGCCATATTTTTGTTCTTCATTTGCTTGAAAAGCAGTTAGACTTTGCACATTTAGAATTTTTCTTCCCAGTATTAACAAAACTAAAGGGATATACTTCTAGTGACAACTTTCTTCAGAAAGAGGTCAAATGCAATTTTGAAAGCATTTAGAGAGATATCTCTAAATAGGAAAAGGTTGTTTTTCTATTTGTCTTAAATTTTTAATGTGTAGAAGCTCATAATGCATTTTTATGTGTTAAGTTTACTTTTAGGATAAAATATTCAGTTTCTAACAGCTCTTTTCATAGTGGCTAAAAATTGGAAATTGCAAGAACGTCCATCAATTAGGGAATGGACAAGTTGTGGATTGGAGTACTATTGTGCACTAAGAAATGATGTGCAGGAAGCTTTCTGAAAAAGCCAGCAAAACTTGCATGAACTGTTGCAGAAGTAAAGTGAGCAGAACCAGAAGTAATAGTTATATTGCATGATTGTCAACTATGAATGACTTACATATTCTCAGCCATACAGTGATCTAATAGAATTCCAAAGAATCTACTATGAAAAGTACTATGTACTGCCAGTGAAATTATTAATGGGATTCCGATGCACTGCATTTCCTTTTGTAGCATGACTAATAGGGAAATACTTTGCATGACTGCACATGAATAATCTATATCAAATTGTTTTCTGATGGAGGGGAGAAGGAAGGAAGAAAATTTGGAACTCAAAATTTTAAATGAATGCTTTTCATTTTTTACATGTAATTGAGAAAAAAAATTTAAGACAAAACAAGAATTGTTATTTTAATAGCTTTACAACTTACAAATGCTTTCCTGACAGGAGCTTTGTGGTAGATAGCATGGAAGTAATAATACCAATTGATTTCTATACAGAATTTATCCTTAAAGCATTTCAACGTTGGTAGCATTAGTTGGTATGGACCAAAACTCTGAACTTGAAACAAAAGATTCTTACAAAGGACTAAGTCAGTGGACTTGATAGAGACAATAGTTATCTAATTTAGCATGATTCAGCATGATTGATTTAATCCTACAAGGAGATGTTATGGGCTAGAACTTGAAACAAGGTACTAAATGGAATTGAGTTTAGCATTGATTTATGGAATCTAGTTTAGCATTGATTTAATCCTACAACAAATAATAGTTTTCTAGTGATATAATAATTGGTATATTCTTAGTGTGGAACATATAAGCTAGAAGATCTCAGGGCCAAAAAAGACAAGCACACTAGAAGCTCTCGGTGGCTGAGACAGATTCATTCCATTGTCCACGTTTGTGATGGCCGGAGGCTGAAGTGCAAACCTTGGGATTTGGACAGATTCAGAGGGCAGAAAAACAAGAGAGATAGGCCTCTAAGAAAGCTAACCGGGCCCCAGGAAAAGAGACAAGACTTTGAAGGAAATAATAAAAGATTTGAATTTTAACACCACTGCACTTGTGGTGATTACTAAACTGAAACAAAAGCTGCTCCCAGAGATCCCAGAAAATCTCAAAGAGAACATTACATTTTAGAGAGAACATTACAATTAGTATTCCCATTTTCTTTCTTTTTTTTTTAAATAGTACTTTATTTTTCCAAATACATTTTAAAATAGTTTTCAACATTCATTTTTGTAAAACTTTTGTGTTCCAAATTTTTCTCCCTCCCCAAGATAACAAGCAATCTGATATAGGTTAAATATGTGCAAGAAAAATCAGAACAAAAGGGAAAAAAGCCATGAGAAAGAAAAAAAACCAAGCTAACAAAACAAAAGAAAGATGAAAATACCATGTTCCAATCCACAGTTTCCATAGTTCTCTCTCTGGATGTGGATAACTCTTTTCATCACAAGTCTAATGTCATTGCCTTGAATTGCCACATTGTTGAAAAGAGACAAGTCTATCACAGTTGATCATCATTTAATTTTGTTACTCGGTACAATGTTCTCTTGTTTCTACTCACTTCACCCAGCATCAGTTCATATAGGTCTTTCCAGGTTTTTCTGAAAAAAGCCTGCTCATCATTTCTTATATTACATTGCTTTCATGTACTACAACTTATTCAGCTATTCCCTGATATCTCCATTTTTCTAGATGAGAAAGCTGAAGCTCAGAATAGGAAAGTAATATGCTAAAACTTTAATGCTGTTTTTCTGAGTCTAAATCTTGAGCCTTTTTCTCTTCTGCTTTGAGGAAAATTATTTGTCTTAAGTGCTAAATGACTGAATCTTAAAGGTGAGAGAAAGTATGCATTGCTGATTTGTGATTTTCCTTACTTTCAGAGGCTCTTAATGTTTTTAATAAAAATCTTTTGGGATTTTTCCTCCCATTTGTTTATAAGATTTTAAGCACTGACTAGAATTTTTTTATCAATTACTGTAATTCCACCAAGCCAAAAAACACACCCCTGCACATAAACTGGGAAAACTAATCTCGGAAAAAAAATTATATGATGCTTGGCACATAATAGGCACTTAAGAAATAGTTGTTTGTTGATTTCATCAATGAATATTAGCTTCCTGATTCTTAATTAGAATCACTCAAGCAATTTTAAAACTAATTAACATAGTAAATATTCTGTTGTCATGTTTCCTAGGCAAAAAATTTATGAGTCTACTTTTAGAATGAAAAGTAAAGACTAAAATGCATCAGAAAAGGCCTAGCCTTTGTGGGTATGGAAAGGGTATGGGACTTCCCTTATGTTTGTCATGAGGTAACTAGGGATATAATTGAGGTGGTAGATTGACAATACTATCTCACTTATAATCAAACTCACTGAGATATTAAATAAAAATTAATTTTAATTTGAACATTTTTTTTTTTGTATGAACACACTTTGGGGGGGGGGAAACTATTTTATAATATGTAGCACTATCTGAATGTTAGCCAGTACTGTTTTCTGCTATCTATTCTACTTTTTTGCTTCTAGATACTTTTTAGTATGGGTTTCATAGAGTTCTAAATTGTTTTTTATGTCCTTGTCAGGATGCAAGGGCTTTTTCGCTGCTTTCATAAAAAAAAATTTCTAAAACTGGATCACCAAGACCATTTGTTTTCTAGATACTAGAGCCTGAGCCCATGAATTTTTTAGACAAGTTTTGGTGGGACTCACTTGTTTTGCTACCTTTAGGAGTAAGATTTTAAAAGTCACTAATGAACTGTCTCATTCCATAATGAATTTTCAGTTGAAATGGTCCAGAATTACTCTTTTTTTTTTTTTGATAAATTGTTATTTCTATAGGGCTCACCCTATTGGGAAAAAAAAATAGAAGTAATCCTAGGAGACTCATTTTATTAGTCTTGTCTTTTTTTTTTTTTTTTTTCCCTGAGGTAATTGGAGTTAAGTGACTTGCCCAGGGTCATTCAAACAGGAAGTGTTAAGTGTCTGATTCTGATTTGAATTCAGATCCTCCTGACTTCTGGGCTGGTGCTCTATCCACTGCACCACCTAGCTGCCCCCATTCATCATTTTCAAAGAGGAGTAGTGCCATCATGGGTGATATCTTAAGCTGGATTTAAGTGAAACAGAGTTGTGCAAAGTCTGCAGCTTTACTCCCTGAAGATGGCCCAGATACAGCAGATGCCTGGGATCTTCAAGTGCTCCCCAGCAGCTGTCTCAGCCAGCTTCATGGAAGTTGAAACAAATTGTTCTCATCTGTCCATTCCACCAGAAGAAGACTTCCCATACTTGAGATATACCTTGTCCTACCTCACCAACGGCTTGTCAAGTACTGAGTGTTTGGAGCAGCTCTGGTGTGATTGCCTGCTGAGCTTTTTGCAGGGTTGCTTATCCACCTTTGGTGTTCACCTGCTACCCAACTCTGACCTTTGACTCCCAGTAGTTTGATCACGTGTAAGCAGCCACACCCCAATAAAACCTCTAAAAGAAACCTCTAAAGATAAGCTAAATCAGGTTGAAGAATTCAATGTTTATTGCCTAACAAAAAAAAAAAAATACCACAAGTGGCAAAAGACAAAACTAGGATACCAAAGAACATCCATTAGGATCATAAGACTTTTTAAGGAATGCAAGTGATGAACAGGAATTAATTGTAATATGTTTGAACTCAGATCCTTGTGACTTCAGGGCTGGTGCTCTATCCACTGTGCCACCTAGCTTCCCCTTTAATTGTAATATGTGAAATTGACAATCAATGAACCCAGAATTTTATACTTAACAAAGCCTACCACCTGCTGTGTGGAAACATTTAAAATTTTGCTTTTAATAAAACTGACAATATTAAGAAATAATATGGATTGGTTTTTGTCTACGGGAGGGAGGAGATGGGAAGAAAGCAGAAATTTGGAACATAAGGTTTTATAGGAGTGAATGTTAAACTATTTTTGCATGTATTTTGAAAAATAGAAGACCACTTTTTTTGGGGGGGCTATATCTTGCTTGGGATGTGTCACCTTAAATTTAAAGTTTCATAACAAGTAAGAATTTGATATATGTTATCTTTTTGCATCAAATAACTTCTAGATTGTAAAATCCATGTAGGCAGGGATTGTGTCTTAGGTAAACCCTATGGAACTACCACAATGCATAAGTATTTTTTTTTTTTTTTAGAATTTTTTTTCCCACAGTATATATGCATGAGTAATTTTTTTTATAATATCCCTTGTATTCATTTTTCCAAATTATGCCCCCCCCTTCCTCTATTCCCTCCCCCCAATGACAGGCAATCCCATACATTTTACATACGTTACAATATAACCCAGATACAATATATGTGTGTAAATACAATTTTCTTGTTGCACATTAAGTATTAGATTCCGAAGGTATAAGTAACCTGGGTAGATAGACAGTAGTGCTAACAATTTACATTCGCTTCCCAGTGTTCCTTCTCTGGGTGTAGTTATTTCTGTCCATCATTGATCAACTAGAAGTGAGTTGGATCTTCTTTATGTTGAAGACATCCACTTCCATCAGAATACATCCTCATACAGTATTGTTGTTGAAGTGTACAGTGATCTTCTGGTTCTATTCATTTCACTCAACATCAGTTGATGTAACTCTCTCCAAGCCTCTCTGTATTCCTCCTGCTGGTCATTTCTTACAGAGCAATAATATTCCATAACCTTCATATACCATAATTTACCCAACCATTCTCCAATTGATGGACATCCATTCATCTTCCAGTTTCTAGCTACTACGAAAAGAGCTGCCACAAACATTTTGGAACATACAGATCCCTTTCTACTCTTTAGTATTTCTTTGGGATATAAGCCTAATAACAGCAATGTTGGGTCAAAGGGTATGCACATTTTGATAACTTTTTGGGCATAGTTCCAGATTGCTCTCCAGAATGGCTGGATTCTTTCACAACTCCACCAACAATGTATCAGTGTCCCAGTTTTCCCACATCCCCTCCAATATTCATCATTATTTGTTCTTGTCATCTTAGCCAATCTCACAATGCATAAGTATTGGTTGTTTTGTAAATATTTGCAGGAAGTCATTCTGGGAAGATGTCAAATCAGAAAATGCTAAGCACTTCAATTTCCTCCCACAAACAAGATAAAATTGCAACTCAGGGAGAATTTAGAGTGGTAAAGACAAATAAAGGTTGGGGCAGAACAGGGGTCCTCCTAGGACAATTGGAGATCATTGGAAGAAGGATACTAGGACAGAGCTTCAGCAGGTATGAAGAGGAAGGAACAAGCTCTATGGATTGCTGGGTTGAGAAGTAGCCTCAGCCCCAACCATAGGAACTTTCACTTCCCAGATAGTGTGATGAGTTAGGCATCTGAGTCAGTGAACATTGAAGGAACTTTTGCTGATAAGAAATGCCAGGTCTAAATGTACTACTAAAATGTGGCCCTGGGCAAGAAGGAACCACCACATGCTTGATGAGTGCAGAAGCACAGTCACTGTTGACTTTGAGCACTTACAGGAGAGTGGAGTTCATGGATTGAGAAGGTAGAACTGAAAGAGAACCTAAGGCCAGAAACACTGTCTCCTCCCTAACCCCGCCAGGGCTAGAAGTGATTACACTAATAATCTTTTATTATAAAAAAAAAAAAAAAAAGAAAGAAAAAAAAAGAAAATAGGAGGCAAAAAAGAAACTCAACCATAGAAAATTGCTATGGGAATGGAGAAGACCCGGGAATCATCTGCACAGGAGGATACTGAAGTAAAAAAAATTTTAAAATCTCTCCTACCTTAAAGAGTAATTTTAAATGGTCATCTGATCAAAAAAAAATCCATAGAAGAACTTTACAAAGACTTTAAAAATCAAATGAAAGTGATTGAGGAAAAATTAAAAATAAGAACAATTCCAGAAAAATTATGAAAAGAAAGCCAACCAACTGAAAAAGGAGATCCAGAAACTTAAGGAAGAAAATGACTCTTTGAAAAATAAAACTGGGCAAGGGGAAGCCAGCAAAGTTATAAGAGACCAAGAAATAATAAAATAAAATGTAAAGTGTGGGGAAAAATAGAAGAGAATATGAGATGTAAGAAAAATGACAGGTCTGGAGAATAAATCAAGAAGAGAAACCATAAGAATAATTGGACTACCTTAAAGCTATAAATGAATCTTGATACATCAATACAAAAATTACAGAAAATTGTCCTGAAGTGTTAGAACAAGAGGGGAAACTAGAAATAGAAAGTCTACTGATCACCACTTGAAAGCGATGCTATGAGAAAAACCTATAAATTGTCAAATTCTGAAACATCCAAATGAAGGAGAAAACTTTATGAACAACAAAGAAAAAATAATTTGAATACATCAGAGCCACAATTAAAATTACACAAGACTTAGCAGCAGCTACATTAAAAAAAAACACAGTTCTTAGAACACTACATAGAAAAGCAAAAGAACTAAGATTGTGACTGAAAATACCATAACCAGCAAAGTTAAGCATAATCTTGGATTAAAAAACATGGATATTCAATGAATTGAAAGACTTTCAAGATTTTGATGCAAAAAAACCTGAACTAAATGGAAAATTCAACATATAATATCCAAGAGAAATATACCTCAAAGATTAATTTCAAAAGATTCAATAAAGACAAACTATTATACATGGAAATGTAAACCATAAGTCTAAGATTGTTACTAGTAATTAGATAGTTTCCAAAGAAGTATTGGGATACAAATGAGTATGATGTGATTCTAAAAAGCAAAAATACGTAGCAAAAGGTAAAAACAGTAATTATGTGAATAATTTATGAGAGCAAGAATTGGCACAGGAATTAGATGGAGAAGAGGGCTGGTAGTTCTGGAATCCTACTCACATTAGGAAAGGGACAAAGAGGGGAAAATACTTATTATATATACCTAGAAGAGTATAGTACCCTCCAAAATCTATAAAAAAGTAAGATGGCTAGGGAATAGGATAAGGGAAGTTTATATGATTGATAGAATACTATTATGCTATAAGGAATAGTGAAGGGGAATCTTTCAGAAAAACCTGGGAAGACATGAACAAAAAGTGAAAGTGAAAAGCAAAGTGAAGTGAACAGAATCATGAGAACATTGTACATATAGCAATATTGTAACTGTGATCAACTGTGAAAGACTTGGCTACTCTGATCATTATAATGATCCAAGACAATTCTATAGGACTCATGATGAAAAATACTATTCATCTTCAGAGAAAAACTGACAAACTGAATGCACATTAAGGTATACTCTATCTTTCTTTGCTTTATCTTGCTTTGTTTTGTTTTGCAACATGACTAGTATACAAATAGATTTTGCATCATATTGCTTGTCTTTTCAATGACTGAGGAAAGAAGTGGAGGAGAGAATTAGGAGCTCAAAATTTCCCCTCATCCACTTTCATTTCTGTAAGATTTTTCAGTTCAAATTTTTTCTCCCTTCTTTCCCTCCCCACTCCTGAAGACATCAAGCAATCCGATACAGGTTATTGTTGTGGCTGTCTTGATTGAGAGCTCAAAGTATATGAGCCCTTTGATTTCAGGAGGCAGGAGACTCATAGAGTGTGAAAAGAGCTCTAGTTTATTATGCAGCACAGACTTGTTGATATACATTTTTGCAAGCATGATCAGCATGTGAACAGTAGGCTATCCCCAATCACCATTCAGAGAAGCAGCTTGTGGGCTTTGCATGTGCATGGTATCTGCCAAGGGGAGAAGAGATCATCCAGCCATTTCAGCAACCTGCTTTCAGGAGAGAGACCCTGTCAAGGCATCCTGGAGCAACTATGCTGTGACCCTCAGGCCAATCCCTTTTCCAGTTGTGCATCACTGTCCCTTGCTGAACAAGGGTATTTCTGTAACATGGCAGAAAACTTATTGTGCACCAAAGATCAAGGTGGCCCCTGTACTCTCTCTAAGTAGGGTCTCATATCCTAGCAGATTATACATGTACAGTCATTTTAAACATATTTCCATATTAGTCATGTTGTGAAAGAAAAATCAGACAAAGGGGAAAATCATGAAAAAGGGGGAAAAAGTGAAAATTGTATGCTTTGATCTGAATTCAATCTCTCTAGTTTTTTCTCTGACGTGGATGGCATTTTCCATCACAAGTCTATTGGAATTATCTTAGAAAAATGTATTGTTGAAAAGAACCATGTTTATCATAGTTGATCATTCCACAATCTTGCTGTTACTGTGCACAATGTTCTCCTGCTTCTGCTCATTTCATATCTTTTCAGGTTTTTCTGAAATCTGCCTGCTCCATCTCTTATGAAACAATAGTATTTTACTACATATATATATCACAATTCATTCAGTCATTCCTCAGTTGATAGATATCCTCTCAATTTCTAATTCTTTGCCATCACAAAAAGAGCTGCTACATTACATGAACTGATACTTAATGAAGTGAGCAGAACCAGGAGATTATTAGTAGCAACAAGCAGATTATACCAAGATCAATTCTGATGGATGTTTTTTCCCCACAATGAGATAATTGAGACCAGTTCCAATGATCTTGTAATGAAGAGAGCCATCTACATCCAGAGAAAGGACTGTGGGAACTGAGTGTGGATTACAATATAGCATTTTCACTCTTTTTGTTGTTTGCTTGCATTTTGTTTTCTTTCTCATTTTTTCCTTTTTAATCTGATTGTGCAGCACTATAATTGTATAAATATGCATACATAAAAAAGAAAAAAAAAGCTGCTACAAAATTTTTTTCACATGTGGGTCCTTTTTTCCTTTTTTATGATCTTGTAGCACTACTGGATTAAAACATATATCCAGTTTTATAGTTCTTTGGGAATAGTTCCAAATTGCTCTCCAGATTGGCTGTATCAGTTCAGAGCTCCAATCCCTCTAATATTTATCATTTTCTTTTCCTATAATCATAAACAATAAGATAGGTGTAAAGTTTTAATTTGTATTTTTCTAATCAATAGTGACTTAGAACAGTTTTTCACATGACTATGTGACTTTAATTTCTTCATCTGAAAATTGTTTGTTCATATCCTTTGACCATTTATCAATTGGGGAATGACTTTTTTTTTTTTTTTTTTTTACAAATTATAATCGATTCTTTTTATATTTTAGAACACTGCCCAAAAAATTATTTCCCAGCTTTCTGCTTTCCTTCTAATCTTGTCCACCTTACTTTTGTTTGTGTGAAACCTTTTTTTTTTTTTAATATAATCAAAATTATCCATTTTGCATTTCATAATGTTCTTATTTGGTCATAAATTCCTCTTCTCCAAAGATCTGACAGACTAAACTATTCCTTGCTCTTCTAATTTGCTTACAGTATCACTCTTGATCTAAATCATAAAATTCTTTTCACCTTATCTTGGTATAGGATGTGAGATACTGGTCTATGTCTCGTTTCTACCATTTCTGGTTTCTATTTTTTCCCTCCAGGTTTTATTGAATAGGGAGTTTTTATCTCAAAAGTTAGTCTTTGGGTTTGTCAAACAATAGATTACTAGAGTCTTTGACTACTATGTCTTGTGTACCCAACTTATCTCATTGATCCATTACTCTATTTCTTTCTTGGCCAGTACTAAATGGTTTTGTTGACTGCTTTTATAAAATAATTTTAGGCCTGGTACAGCTAGGCAACTTTTCTTTGCATTTTCTCCCCATTAATTCCTTTGATATTTTTGACCTTTTGTTATTCCAGATAAATTGTTATTTTTTGTATCTATATAAAATAATTTTTGGCAGTTTGATTGGTATGATACTGAATAAGTAGATTAATTTAGATAGTATGATCATTTTTGTTATATTAAATATATATATATATACATATATATATGAATATATTAAAATATATCCATGAACAATATTTTTCCAATTGTTTAGATCTCACTTTATGTGAAAAGTGTTTTGTAATTGTTTTGATATATAGTTCTTAGATTTGTCTTGTCAGGTAAGACTCCCAATATTTTATTTTATTATTTTAATTATTTTTAATGGGGTTTCTCTATCTCTTGCTGCTGGGTTTTGTTATATATAGAAATACCAATGACTTATGTGGATTTTATATCCTGCACCTTTGCTAAAGTTGTTGTTTCAAGTAGTATTTTAGTTGATCCTTTATGATTCTTAAAGTATACCATTATTATACCTTCATATAATCTGCAGAGTGATATTTTATTTCCTCATTACTTAGTCCAATTCCTTCTATTTTTCTTCTCTTCTTGCTAAAGATAGTGTTTCTAATATAATATTGAATGATAGTGGTAAAATCAGGCATCTTTGGTTCACCTCTGATCTTATTTGGAATGCTTTTAAGCTTATTCACATTACATTTAATGCTTGCTGATGGTTTTAAATAGATGCTGCTTATCATTTTGAGGAAAACTTCATTTATTCCTATCTCTCTAATGTTTTTAATTGGAATGGATGCTATATATTTTTAAAAGCTTATCCTGCATCAACTGAGTTAATCTTATGATTTGTTAGTTTTTTTTTTTTTAATTGATACGGTCAATTATGCTGATAGTTTTCCTGCTATTGAACCAACCCTACATTCCTGGTATGAATCCACTTGATCATAATCTATTATGCTGATGATAAATTTCTGTCAATTCTGCTAATATTTTAAAATTTTTGCATCAATATTCACTAGGGAAATTGGTCTATAATTTTCTTTGTTTAGGCTCTTCCTGGCTTGGATATCATAGCATATATTATTTGTGTCAAAAAAGTTATTTGACAGGATGCTTTCTTTTCCTACTTTTCCAAATACTTCATATAGTATTGGAATAGTTCTTTAAATGTTTGGTAGAATTCACTTGTAACTACACAACTCTCATTGTTATGAAAAAGATAATGATATGTTATAAAAAGATAATGAAAGGAAAAGATATTGGAGGAGATGTTTAAAAACATTAATATGTTGTGGAATTGTAGAATTGTGAACTGATTCAAAGATTCTGAAAAACAATATGGTGGTTTTTTTGGTTGTTGTTTTGGTTTGGTTTTTTTCTGAGGCAATTGGGGTTAAGTGACTTGCCCAGGGTCACACGGCTAGGAAGTGTTTATCTTAGGCCAGATGTGAACTCAAGTCCTCCTGATTTCAAGGCTGGTGCTCTATCCACTGTGCCACCTAGCTGCCCCCTGAAGAGCAACATGGAACTATGCCCAAAGGGCTATCAAACTATGCATATATTTTGATCTAGCAGTGTTTCTACTGGGCCTGTGTCCCAAAGAGATCATAAAAAAGGGAAAAGGATGTCGAGGGCTCTTCAGAGGGAACCTGCTGATTGGTTTGGCTCCCTATTTCCCTTTGGTGCCCACCTCCCCTTGGAGTGTCTCATTCTTCCTGAGAAGTCAGGGAAGGCATAGCCACCTGTGTTCCTCTTGAAGCAAGGGATACTTACAGTAAGAGGAATTTACATATCGATAGCAAGATGCTTATAGTTAACACATGAGCAGTGTGCTGTGGTGATGTAATGGTTCTACAGTTGGCATATGCTCAGTGTGCTGTAGTGATGTAATCCTACTAAGGTATTTAAAGGCTGAAAGGACTTGAAATAAATGGACTCCATCTTTGACCATCCACGTGAGTCTCCTGCTTTCATCACTCCTCCACTAAAACCAAGGACTCGGGCTGGTCCCAAGATCCTGCAGAGAGCTAGTCTGGATGGTATATTTTGTGACCCCAACTTGGGGGTTCTACAAAGCAGGATATTTTAATTACCCCAGTGTGGGGGCTTTAGAAAGCAAGAGTATGTTTTGGCACCCTAATTTGGAAGTTCTAGAAAACACTATAAAAGAACCCACATGTATAAAAATATTTGTAGTAGCTCTTTTTGTAGTGGCAAGGAGCTGGAAATTGAGTGGATGCCCGTTAGTTGGAGATTGTCCGAATAAGTCATGGTATATAAATATTATGGAATATTGTTCTATAAGAAATGATAAGTAGGATGACTTCATAAAGGCCTGAAGAGACACAAACTGATGCTAAGTGAGTAGAACCAAGAGAACATTTTATACAGCAAGATTATATGATAAATTCTGATGAATATGTCTCTTTTCAACAATGAGGTGATTCAGGCCAGTTCCAACAGTTTTGTGAGGGAAAGAGCCATCTGCCCCCAGATAGGAATGTGGGGACTGAGGGTGGATCACAACATAGTAATTTCACCTTTTATTGGGTTATTTGCTTGCATTTTCTTTTCTTTTTTCCTCTTTGATCTGATTTTTCTTGTGTAATTATGGAAATATGTATAGAATAATTGCACATGTTTAACATATATTGGGTTACTTGTCATCTAGGGAGGAGTGAGGAGAGGAAGGGAGAAAAAAATTGGAAACAAGGTTTTGCAAAGGTGAATGTTGAAAACTAGCTCTGCAGTTTTGAAAATAAAAAGCTAAAAAGCTTTTAAAAAAGAATTCACTTATAAATCCACCTGGCCCTGGAGATTTTTTTTGAGGGAGTTCATTGATGTATGTTGTCTCATTATCATCATTCTCTTGGATGGAATTATTGTTTTGTTGTTTGACTTACCCATTCTTTTTTTTTTTTATTATAGCTTTTTATTTACAAGATATATGCATGGGTAATTTTTCAGCATTGACAATTGCAAAATCTTTTGTTCCAATTTTCCCCCTCATTCCCCCCATCCCCTCCCCAGATGGCAGGTTGACCAATACTTGTTATATATGTTAAAGTTATATATATAAAGTTAAATACAATATATGTATACATGTCCATACAGTTATTTTGCTGTACAAAAAGAATCAGACTTTGAAATAGTGTACAGTTAACCTGTGAAGGAAATAAAAAATGCAGGCGGGCAAAAATAGAGAGATTGGGAATTCTATATAGTGGTTCATACTCATTTCCCAGAGTTCTTTTGCTAGGTGTCACTGGTTCAATTCATTATTGTTCTATTGGAACTAATTTGGTTCATCTCATTGTTGAATAGGGCCACGTCTATCAGAATTGTTGTTGAAGTATACAATGATCTCCTGGTCCAGCTCATTTCACTCAGCATCAGTTCATGTAAGTCTCTCCAGGCCTTTCTGAAATCATCCTGTTGGTCATTTCTTACAGAACAATAATATTCCATAATATTCATATACCACAATTTATTCAGCCATTCTCCAATTGATGGGCATCCATTCAGTTTACAATTTCTGGACACTACAAAGAGGGCTGCCACAAACATTCTTGAACATAGAGGTCCCTTTCCCTTTTTAAAGATCTCCTTGGGATATAAGCCCAGTAGTAACACTGTTGGATCAAAGGGTATGCACAGTCTGATAACTTTTTGAGCATAATTGCAAATCGCTGTCCAGAATGGCTGGATGTATTCACAATTCCACCAACAATGTATCAGGGTCCCAGTTTTCCCACATCTCCAGCATTCTGCATTATCTTTCCCTGTCATTCTAGTTCATCTGATAGGTTTGTAGTGATATCTCAGAGTTGTGTTAATTTGCATTTCTCTGATTAATAATGACTTGGAGCATCTTTTCATATGTCTAGAAGTAGTTTCAATTTCTACATCTGAGAATTGTTTGTTCATATCCTTTGATCCTTTATCAATTGGAGAATGGCTTGATTTCTTATAAATTTGAGTCAATTCTCTATATGTGTTGGAAATGAAGCCTTTATCAGAACCTTTGACTGTAAAAATGTTTTCCTAGTTTATTGCTTCCCTTCTAATCTTGTCTGCATTAGTTTTGTTTGTATAAAAACTTTTCAATTTGATATAAACAAAATTTTCTATTTTGTGATCAATAATGATCTCTAGTTCTGCTTTGGTCATGAATTCCTTCCTCTTCCACAGGTCTAATCTCATTCTTTATGCCTAGGTCATAAACCCATTTTGACCTTATTTTGGTATATGGTGCTAAGTGGACTCACCCATTCTTTAGGATTAATTATTTAGGTTCCAATTAATTATTGATCTATTTTTCCATAGGCCTTTGTAACATCATTTTTTATTGTATCTGATCAGAAAAAGATACATTTAATATTTCTGCTTTTTGTGCATGTGAGGTTTTTATACCCTAATATATGGTCAGTTTTTGTGTGGGTGCAATGTACTGCTGAGAAAATATATTCTTTACTATCTTTATTCATTTTCTCCAAAAATCCATCATCCCTAACTTTTCTAAAATTCTATTCATTTTGTGATTAGATTTATCTAGTTCTGAGAGGGGATGATTGAGATCCCCCTAGTTTTTTCTGTTTCTTCCTATAATTCACTTAACTTCTTTTTATTTTATTTTTATTTTATTTTAATTTTAATTTTAATTTTTTATTCACTTAACTTCTCTAAGAAATGGATGCTATACCACTTGGTGCATATAAGTTTAGTATTGATCTTACTTTACTCATTCACTTTAGCAAAATGTAGTTTCCTTATCTCTTTTAATTAGATCTATTTTTGCTTTTGCTTTGAGATCAGGATTGCTATACCTACTTTTTTTTCAGCTGATATATAATATTTTCTGTTCTAGCTTTTTACCTTTATTCTCTGTATCTCTCTACTTCAAGTATGTTTTTTTGTAAACATGTTGTTGGATTCTAGCTTTTAATCCATGCCTCTATCTACTTCCATTTTCTGGGTGAATTAATCTCAATCACATTCATGGTTATAATTATTGTGTTTTTCTCCATATTATTTTCCCTGTTTATACTTTTGTCTTTCCTTTCATCCTTTTTTTTTTCTTTACCAGCATTTTGCTTCTGACTCCCACCTCTTTCAAATTTCCCTCCCTTCTATCAGCACCTCCTTTTTTTCTTTTTCCCTACTTCTCCATAGAATAAGACAAATTTCTATACACAACTAAGGGTGTATGTTATTCCTTCACTGAGCCAAATCTAGTGAGATTAAAGTTCATTCTTTCCCTTTATGGTAATAGGTTTTGTGTGCTTCATGTAATATAATTTGCCTCTTTTTAACCTCCTCTTTTCTCTTTTTCTGTCTGCTAATTTCTTTTTTTTCACATCACATCAAAGTCAAATTATATCCACACTTTCTTTTAAGTGCCACAATATATAGTTCTTAAGAGTTTAAAGTATCATCCTGTGTAGGAATTAAAATAATTTACCTTTAAATAATGCTATTTTTCCTTTCTTGTTTATCTTTTTATGTTTCTCGTGAACCTTGTATTTGAAGATTACATTTTCTTTTAGTTCTGACCTTTTTATCAGAAATGTCTGAAAATCTCCTATGACACTGAATATTCATTTTTTTCCCCTGAAAGATTATGCTCAATTTTGTTGGGTGGTTGGTTCTTGGTTGCAATCCAAACTCCTTTGTTTTCCTAAACATCATATTTCAGGCCCTTTGATCCTTTTAATGTAGAAGCTATTAAATGCTAGGTAATCCTGTCTGTGGTTCATTGATATTTGTATTCTTTCTCACTATTTGCAGTATTTTCTCTTTGACCTGCTAATTCTGAAATTTAGCTACAATATTCCTTGGAGTTTTCATTTTGGGATCTCATTCAGGGAGTTATTAGTAGATTCTTTCAATGACTATTTTACTCTCTGTTTCTAAAGATATAAGGGCGGTTTTCCTTCATGATTTCTTGAAAGATATTATCTACACTCTTTTTTTTTTTTGATTGTGGCTTTCAAGTAGTTCAATAAATTTAAAAATATCTCTCTGGGATATATTTTTAAGGTCAGTTGTTTTATATTTATTCTATTTTTTCATTAACAATTTTGTTTAATTTTAGATGTCTAATAATTAGCTTCTACTGGACCAATTCTAATTTTTTTTAAATTAATTTTATAATTATAACATTTTTTGACAGTACCTATGCATAGGTAATTTTTTACATTATCCCTTGTACTCCCTTGTATTGCGAATTTTCCCCTCCTTCCCTCCACCCCCTCCCCTAGATGGCAGGCATATCCATACATATTAAATATGTTATAGTATATCCTAGGTACAATATATATGTGCAGAACTGAATTTTGTTGTTGTTGTTGTTGTTGTTGCAAAGGCAGAATTTGATTCAGAAGGTAAAAATAACCAGGAGGAAAAAAAAATGTTCTTTGGGTGTAGCTGATTCTGTCAATCATTGATCAATTGGAATTGGATTAGCTCTTCTCTATGTTGAAGATATCCACTTCCATCTGAATACACCAATTCTAATTTTTAATGAATTATTTTCTTCAGTTAGCTTTTGTACCTTCTTTTCAATTCTGCTTTTAAAGATTTTTTTCTTCACTGAATTTCCCCCCCCATTTTGCCAATTGGCAAAAAAAATAAAAAATAAAAATAAAAATAGTTTTTATTTACTAGATATATGCATGGGTAATTTTACAACATTTAAAATTGCCAAACCTTTTGTTCTAATTTTTCCCCTCCTTTCCCCCTCCCCCAGATGGCAGCTTGACCAATACATGTTAAATATGTTAAAGTAGAAATTAAATACAATATATGTATACATGTCAAAACAGTTGTTTTGCTGTACAAAAAGAATCGGACTTTGAAATAGTGTTCAATTAGCCTGTAAAGGAAATCCAAAATGCAGGCGGACAAAATTAGAGGGATTGGAAATTCTATATAGTGGTTCCAATTCTATTTTTTTTTAATCAATTTTTGTGTTTCCTTTTCCAAATTGCTGACTTTTTTCATAATTTCCTGCTCAACTAATTTTTTCCTTAGTTTTTTTTTTTTTTTTACTTCTCTTGATTTTTAAAATCCTTTTTGAGTTCTTCCAAGATTACTTTTTGAGCTTGACACTAGTTTTATTCCTCTTTGAGTCTTCACATATAAGCATTTTACTACTACTGTTGTCTTTTGAGTTTGTCTTCTGATCTTCCCTGTTGCCAAAGTAGCTTTCTATGGTCATGTTCTTATTTTTGTGTTTTGATCATTTTTTTAAAGGTGAGCTCTGTTTCTTGGGCACAGGGATACTGTATCAAACTTCTTTTGCTCAGGGACAGGGACCTTGTCACTGACTTTCTGCATTGGGACTAGAGGTGCTGGGAGATTACTTAATGCTCTGTGTTGGCCTTGACTAGTTAGCTTATTGTGCCAGGGTTCCAAAGTTCACAATTTTTCTTTTAGCCTGATTTAGACTCCTTATAGCTGGCCTGCTGTGCCACTGAACTGCTAAGCCAGGACTGAAGAGCCTAAGCTGCTAAAAACCTCCTGCTAGATTGTCTGCGCTGTAGCTATGGTGGACCATATTCCCCCATTATCCAAGTGAGACAGACCTTTCCTGAAATCATTTTAAGTTATCTTAAGCTGGGAATTTGTTTCATTCCATCCTTTTTGTGAGTTCTGTCACTCCAGAATCTGTTTCTGAGGGAAATTGGGGAAAGCTTAGGCACCTTCCTGGCTTCTATTGTTTTGGCTCCACTCCACAGCTCAAACATTTTAAAAATGAATATTAAATAAAAGTGTTTTAAAATAGAATTGGGAAATAATTAGCAAAATTATATTTGAAAACTAAATTTATCTGTGGCTCTAGAATCATTATATATATTTTAATGGCCCTGTTTCTCTTTAACATTCTTGGACTGTACCTCATTTCATATATTATCTTTAGTAGGTGAATAAATTGTAAAACCTAAGCAAATTGTAGACTAGGCCACATAATCAGGCTTTTCTAAATTCCTCGCGGCTCTACTCTAAGGGATGGATAGTTTTTTTGAAATGTAACATGTATGACAGTTTAAACCTGAGGATAAAGGTTTAATTCCAAGAGTGGAACCTAGGAATTTCAACATCTTGACCTTTCACAAGAGAAACCTTCAACTCCCCTTTAAAGGATTCAGCCTCAAATATCTTCCAAAATAGTTTTGATGGTTGTGGCTATTTTTTCAACAAGGAGAAGATTCAGGTCAGTTCCAATGATCTTGTGATGAAGAGAGCCATTTGCACCCAGAAAGAGGACCTTGGGGCCTGAGTGTAGATCTTAGTAGATCACAACATAGTAATTTCAGATTTTTTGTTGTTCTCTTGCATTTTGTTTTCTTTCTCATTTTCCCCTTTTGATCTGATTTTTCTTGTGCAGCACAATAATTGTTTTAACGTGTATAGAAACATTGCATATGTTTCACATTGGATTAATTGATGTCTGAGGGAGGGAATAGGGAGAAGGGAAGGAAAAAATTTGGAACACAAGTTTTTGCAAAAGTGAATGTTGAAAATTATCTATGCATATATTTTGAAAATAAAAAGCTCTAATAAAAAATAATGGTTTTATTAACACAGAAATACTTGTCATAGCCTCTTGAGAATATCTAGTTGTCCTGTCCTATGATTAGGAAAGGAGTATGACAATGATGTTAATTGTCATCTTATTTTTTTGACTCATATGCAGAGTACATCATGTGAAATGCCATACTGGACAAATCAAAAGCTGGAATTAAAATTGTTATGATTAAGATCAACAATATTAAAAACTAAGATCCTGGCAATTGGTCCTTTTACTTGCTGTCAAATAAATGGATAAGAAATGAAAACAGGTTCAGATTTTTGAGCTCAAAGGTCACTGTAGACAGTGACTGTAGTCGTGCTCTTGAGCAGGAAAGCTATGACAAATATGAACAGTATACTAAAAAAACTGAGATATCACCTTGTTGACAAAAATCTATATTATCAAAGATATGCTTTTTCAGTAGTAATGTATGGCTGTGAGAGTTGGATTACATTAGGAAAGTTGAGCACTCCAGAATCAACATTTTCAAATTGTGGCACTGGAGGAAACTTTTGAGAGATCTCAGACAATAAGGGGATCAATACTTTAACTGCTTTTTGGAAGGACAAATACAGAAGCTCACATATTTTGGTCACATAATTAGAAGACACTACTCATTAGAAAAGACCCTGATGTTGGGTAAGAGTGAGGGCAAAAGGAATAGGGAATAGCAAGGGACTAGATGGATAGTGTCATGGAAGCAACAAACAAAAGCTTGGTAAGATAGAAGGTCCTCCTTGCTATGGTTATGGGGTAAGGAAAAGTTAGACATGAACAAAAATCCTATTGAGACACAAAGTAGTCTTTAAACCATTGCTTCTCTATAGCTATACCCTTCTCTACAGAAATCTATACAGTCTCCAGGATTCATAATACTGGATTTACTGTAATGTTTTGTGGGCTGTTGTTTTTTAGCCATTTCTTCTCTTTGCATAATTCTCCACTCCCATTCATTTCCTTTGCTCCTTTTATTAGTTGTAGTCACTTTTTGCTGTCACTGTGAAGCATCCTCCTTTGTTGCTTCTTGCCATTCTCCTCTGTTACATATGCTGCCAATCTTTCAGCAGCTGTATTGTAGAAGGGTTACATACTGGATTTTTAGCTGGAGGAATTGCAACTTTTTTTGCCTCAGGGAAATCAAGTATCTATGGTTTATATAAGGTTTTTCCTCTTTTATACTTGTGTTCCATAATCCTGACATTCCACTATTCCAGACAGAATCCTTTCAACTGGCAATGGGAATAAATGTCTTGCTCTTGGACCATTCAAAAATGTTGAGTTCTATTTTGTATCACTTTATGACCTGTTTGTGGCTATTTTCTTTCTTCTTCCTTAGGTTCCTAATGATGGTCTTTTCACTCATGTCAATCCATTACTCTGAATATTTGGAGATTTATAAAACTACTACAAGTTTCCTTCCATGTAGTATCCCTTCTAGAACATTTAGTTTAAATTTACACATATTATCATCAAACTGTTTCTTGGAAGCTTTCCAAAACATTTCCAGATTTTATTCCCAATTCAGATTTAGTAAAAAGGGCAAACTCCACCTACATTAAAAAAAAAAAAAGGGTGTGAGAAAAAAATTAAATGACTTTATGAAAGAATCTTTTCACTTATTAGAATGTTTTCATAACATTTAATAGTGTTTTTTTTTAATTTAATAAAAACAACTCCTTGATGCTTTAATATTGGATTCTGGGGGGATAGTAAGGGTGGGATATTGCTTCTCCCTATTATCTAGAGTGAAAGTGAACCAACTCCTTATAAGTCTTATCTCACTGCTGATTGTCACATGGAAACTTCAACCTGTTTCTGACTTGGATCAGTTTAGCCTTCCTTAGACCTAGTATTCCCTTAACTCCCAAATCTTACCTTATTGGGGATAGAATTAGTGTTGACACCCATTATGCTTTAGCCCAATTGCAATTCAGAGCTCTTGAATTCAAGGATCTACCTGCCAGGTCTTTTCTAATAGTAGGGATTTATAGGCATGGGATATCATGCTAAGGCTAAGCAGAATTTGACCATAGGATCATAATTCCAGAGTTAAAAGGGATCTGGCTTCACTCCTCATTTTACAGATGAAGAAACTGAGACTTAAGTCACACAAATAGCAAGCATTAGAAATGGCTTTTGAACTTGGCTTTTGATTCCAAAAATAATGCTAAAATTATGTTCAAGAATTATTGGCTTAAATGAAGTACCCAATTGAATAATATATACACACATATACATGTATACTTAAACACACATGCATATATACATACAGAACACTATGCTAAAAAATGGGAATAGAAAGATGAAATACAGTTACACATATATATTCTTTTTAAATTATTTTTTTATTTTATTTATAAATTTTTTTGACAATATATATGCATGAGTAATTTTTTTTATAACATTATCCCTTGTATTCATTTTTCCAAATTATCCCCTCCCTCCCTCTACTCCCTTCCCTAGATGACCGGCAATCCCATACATTTTACATGTGTTACAGTATAGCCTAGATACAATATATGTGTGTAAATCCCATTTTCTTGTTGCACATTAAGTATTAGATTCTGAAGGTGTAAGTAACTTGGGTAGATAGACAGTAGTGCTAACAATTTACATTCGCTTCCCAGTGTTCCTTCTCTGTGTGTAGTTGTTTCTGTCCATCATTGATCAACTGGAAGTGAGTTGGATCACTTCCATCAGAATACATCTTCATACAACATTGAAGTGTACAGAGATCTTCTGGTTCTATTCATTTCACACAGCATCAGTTCATGTAAGTCTCTCCAAGTCTCTCTGTATTCCTCCTGCTGGTCATTTCTTACAGAGCAATAATATTCCATAACTTTCATATACCATAATTTACCCAACCATTCTCCAATTGATGGACATCCATTCATCTTCCAGTTTCTAGCCACTACGAAAAGAGCTGCCACAAACATTTTGGCACATACAGATCCCTTTCCCCTCCTCAATATTTCTTTGGGATATAAGCCCAATAGCAACAATGCTGGATCAAAGGGTATGCACAGTTTGATAACTATTTGGGCATAGTTCCAAATTGCTCTTCAGAATGGTTGGATTCTTTCACAACTCCACCAACAATGCATCAGTGTCCCAGTTTACCCACATCCCCTCCAACATTCATCATTATTTGTTCCTGTCATCTTAGCCAATCTGACAGGTGTGTAGTGGTATCTCAGAGTTGTCTTAATTTGCATTTCTCTGATCAGTAGTGATTTGAAACACTCTTTCATCACATATATATTCTAAGGTAAGATATCTCTACTGAAGTTCCATTCAGACTGTTGGTCCTGTCTTGTCTAGATTTTCTCTTTCCCTCCAGTACTTCAATAAGAATATGGATTTTGATGGTAGCTGTAGGAGAATGTGATTGGAGAGAAACTATTTAGAGAGAAGAGACAAGGCTTGGAAGTTGATTGAAAATGAAAGAAAATAGAAAATCATAGATGACTCAGTGCTTCTACCCTGGAGAACTGGGAAGATTCTATTATTTATAGATATTATAGAGATGTTCAAAGAAGAATCAGGTTTTGTAGAGAAGATGTTTTACATTTTGGATTTCTTTCCTGTGATTGAATTTTTTTTCCATTTTAGGTTTAACTGTATTTATTTTTTTACCTAAGCAATTCTCAACTAAAAAAATCAATATGCCAATGCAAGTCAGTAATTTCTTTGGATTGTACCAGGCTTAGAGAGTTGCATACAAGAATAAGAAATGACTTAGCTTAAATCAAACAACCAATATGTATCAGAGGTAGAGTTTGAATGCTAATCTTCCTGGCTTCGAGCCACCTGGATACAAGGCTCCTACTTTTTCATTTGATTTATATTCATCAAACATATGTTCTGACTGTCTCACATACCTGGAAAGTACTCTTTTTCTACCTCTGCCTTAGAGCCCCTTCCTCTAAGACACAGTTTAGACATCATCTTTTAAGACTTCCATTTTGGTAACCTAATGCTAGTGCCCTCCCTTAGCTTTAGCTACTTTGTATATATTTGTATTTATTAACTTTGTATTTATTGAGTCTATAAATATATAAAAATAAACACATACATTTATTGTCATAGAATGTAAATTCTTTGTAGATAGGATTTTTTTCCCCCAGATTTTATACTTGTATCCAGCAACTAGGACAATTAATTAAGTGCTTAATAATAAATACTTTCTGAGTGATTGATTGTGCTGACAATTGAGACAGCTGAGCCAAAGCTTTTGTTTAAAACTGTTGGCACTTAAAAAAAAAAAAAAGAAAGCTCCATTATGTTATGCAGAATTCATTTGTCACTTTCAGCTAGGTACCTTTAGTACAAGTAAAATAGCACAAAATCAATCGTGAGCAAAAGCCCTACTGTTACTTTTTATATGGAACATGAATATTTACAGGAGTGTCAGGGAAAACAGTCAGTGTTAAGTATAAATATGCTAGCACTGACAGTTTAAGTTCTTTCCTAAAGATTTCACTGGTTTGGCACTAAATTTCAGTTATTTTGTATCTTCCTATAGTCTTATAGTCTATAGTGAGTCAGTTTAATGACTCATGGGTACAATAAGACAATAATCTTGCTGTTTCTTTTAAATTAACCAGAATTCATATAGACTCATTTTCCTTCTGTCCCAAGCTGAAAAATAAAATGGTAGGATGACTGAGCCCAGTTTGAAACTTTTTGAAAGATTAACATGGCTAAACAAAATACAGTGTCTCATGATGCAAATATTCTTATTGGCAGAGAATTTAAAACAAATTCAGGAAATATGAAGATGAACACTACTTTGTGTAGACTTTTACTATAGACTGCAAGTCTGATATTTGGATATGCATTCCTAAGGATGGTAGGATGAGTGAAAAGGGGAGAGAGGATTTTCTAACACTTTTCTTTCTAAAAATATTGTTTCATTTTAAATAGAATCTCTTCTAAAAGACCTTTAATATTTCCATTTTTTCTATTTTAATATTTCCAATTCTACTTGAATTAACAATCATTTAATAAGTGCTTAGTAGTACTAGGTTCTGCTCTAAGTTTTGCAAAATTGGACAAAGTAAAACATTTTATTTTGGAAACTGTATATACACATATATGTTCACATATACATATACAAATATAGTTTATACACAAACCATGTTTATGAAATATATTGTTTACATATCTACACATATACATATATGTATATAGTTAATATATATAAACTGACACATATACATATATATATACATACGACATAGATGGTTTTACATACGCATATGTTTTTGACCGCATCTGACTTTTAATTTAGGTTTACTGAACTGTTAAGAAAACTTCTTTCACCAATTCAGATACAAAGTATCTGAGGTAAATACAAGCTCCTTAGGGAGAAGGCACTAGTAGTTTGACTTTGAAGTAAAGGTGAGAAGAGCTGCATGGATAGCAAACTGCAAAGTAATGAAGGGCAAGGAGTGTCCTCTCGCTACACTTTTCTTTCACTATCACACCAGGGTAGGTGTATTGGAATTTTAGGCATGGAAATTCTCTTATCCCCTTAAGCTTGAGTATGCTCCTTAAAATTGTCCCCATTCCCCACTTCAGAGTTGTAAAAATACCTGTTTATTCATCCCTTTCCCGTTTCTTTGCCCTACTATCTAATCATATTTGCTCCAAAACCTTAGCAAAGGAATGTTATGATACTTTCTGACCAGAAGAAGGTAGATGAAGACTCAAATAAAAACCATTTTTTCAGTGTCTGGAATTGTAAAAGGGGAAGATGTCAATGGGGATCTCAAAGCATAAAAAGGAAAGATGGCTTTTTGTTTGTTGTTTTTTGAGCGGTTGAAGTACAGCGGAACACCCACCAGAGGGAGATGCTCGCTATACCGCGTGGACGCTTTGGGGGCTGAGGGCTTCGGTGGGAAGGAGCACACCGGGTCTGGGATGGTCCAGGCGGGCGCGGAAGAGCTCGGGAGAGTCAGAGACTGAGGATGCATTTGGAATGGGGGTAGGTGGAGGGATAAAGAAGGTCGAGATGATTCGATCTAGAGATGAGAGCGCGTGCGCGTATGATCCGATCCTCAAGTGTGTTCGCAGCTGAGGGGAAGAAAGTAAGGGGCTGTCATTGTAAAGAGGAGGAGGTAGTTAGTAGACCGAGAAGGACCCTTCGCTGAGCTACTCAGAAAGGAAAGACTGGGGGTGGGGGTGAAATTTTCGAAGGTACTTCCGCTTAGCAACCCCACGCGGTTGCTAGGGAAGACTGGCGCGGTGATAACCCGGAAGTAGTTCTGCGCAACCCACCTCGCCTTCTCCCGTTCTTGCCCTATAGGAGCTCAATGAGCTGGACTGGCTTCGGGACGAGGGCGGGGCCGTCTCTAGTGGTTCCGGTTCGCTTCCTGCCGCCCCTCTGCTCCCCGCCTCCCCCTCCCCCCTCCCCTCCCGCACCCCTCCACCCTCCCGCTCCTGGGGAAGAGAGAAGGAGCCGCGGCCGGTGGGGAGAGGAGCCGCTCGGCGCCTGCGGGAGGGGACCGCGCCTGTCGTACCTGGAGTCTGAAGCACGGCCAGATCCAGGTACCCACTGCGCTTCTCGTGGGGCCCGAGGGTCTGGCGAGCGGAGCGGACGTCTCCAGGGTCGGCCCGGAGGCGGCAGGGCTGCTGGGGCGGGCGGGGCAGAGGCCGGCCCGGCGGGAGGGTTGAGTTGGCGCGGGGGCGCCGGGCACGGCCGGGGGTCGGAGTGGGGGCTGGAGGCCTCCTTGGATGAGCGGGAAGGTAGTTGTATGGAGGAGGCCCCGGGTTCTGAGCCGAGCGGCCTTTCTTTCCTTGGCGCAGACTTGTCACCTGGACCGCTCCTCCACGGGAAGCATCCTCCCCCGGGGCAGGGACTGGGTTCGGGGACCCCGGCGGCGCTGTCACCCCGGCCGGGCCGCAACTGCAGCTGCGGGCGGACATCAGGCTCCCTCCAGGGTGGGCGGAGGAGGTCGCCGGGGGTGGGCACCGGAGAGGGCTCTGCGCTGTGGGGCCAGGCGGGGAGCCGCCCTTGGCACCGCCGGCGGGGAAGAGCCGTCCCCCTTCTCCTGCCCCCACCCCGCCACGGGCATCACGTCCTCTGCGTCCCGGGACTCCCGAGTGGGCACTCCAGGGCAGAGGCGTGTGGGGCCAGGGGAGCTTGCCTCCTGAAGGATTCTTCCAGTGTTTAGAAACTGTTGCCAGCTAAAGTGATTGTCTCAGTGGCACACTCTGCCCTGGCTCTAATAGCTCCCTGGCTGGCTCCCAGCCTTCTGAACCTGGTTGTCCTTTGATCCTCCGTAAGTTATTTTAGGGAAATGCCGTTCCGGAAAGCTCCGAAGTGCCCGGTAGTGAGCTTAAATCCACCAAGCTTACAATGGAGTGATGTTCGTGTGTATGTTTGAAGTAGCAAAGATGTAGTAGTGGTGATGGTGGAGGAGCAGGAGGAAGGTTGGGGGCTTTGCAGATATAGAGGTCTAGGCCAGACTTGTTCAGGCAAGCCTTCCCCAGCCACTTCTTCTGCCAGGAAAGCTGCCTGCCCTAGTTTAGATGGAGCAGAAAGATCCTCGTCATTTGTGTTCTAATCAGTGACTGAACAGCTAGGTACTATGGTGATAGGTGTCTCAGAATAGATGAGATGTGAGAATTCACAACTCTTAGGATTTTGTGCCACTGAATCTTCTTAATCTTTTAGACTGTATGATAGAAACGACCTCATTCTCAGAGAGAGTGATGGAGAGGATTTGGACATACAGTTGAGAGATGGAGGAAACTTGGAGGCTAGTTAATAAGATGAGTACTGAATCAAAATAATGTTCCTAAGAAAGTGTGTACATCATGGTGAGTGGCTACCAGGTTTTGATCATTCATTTTAAATAACACAGATTTGAATTGTTAGTAGCTCCATAAAACTGATTAGCATTAAGGTAAATAGTATGTGTTTACACACTTACATATTAAAAGTTAAATTTTTTTCTTGTTATGTGTATTTATAATAGGAATTAAGTCATATATTGCATAAATCTTAGGATTTAATATTGTATTTGTTGATAATACATTTTTAAACTCCAGATTTTCAAAAGTTACCTCTAATGTAATTACCAAAATTCTTCTGTTAATATCAGGATTTTACTTGTAAAAGTTGATTACAGGTTGCAAAATTGCTTTAAGTTCTTGCAAGTGTTTACTGTAAAAACATGAAATGGAGTTTTTTTTTTTTTTTTAAACTTATTTGTTAACATCCTGGAACAAATACTGCCTTTATGTTTTCTTTTGCATTTTGAATAAATTTGTTCTCAGCAATTTAGGAAAAGGTAGGGCTTTTCAGCCAAAGAAATTGGCTGGCTCTTGGACACAATTGGTAATGATTTTATAACTCTCAGATAATTTGTTCTACTTATTGAGATTAAATGAAACATCAAATGATTTGATTGAATGACAGACTATAAGAAAGTTGATTTTTTTTTTTTATTGTATGTAGAGTTGTTCAATACTTAAATGTTGTGTTTTGAAAAACACAGAAGAAAATCTCAATTCTCCAGTATTCTTCAAATGATAGTTGAAGGGATTAGCCTCTCTGTTTAAGAGAGAATTTCAAATGTTTTTTATGTCTCTGAAGATTTAAAAGGGGCTTGAAGGATACTTTGCTGTCTAGGTGGTATACTAAGTGTCAGAAATAAAGGAAGTACTTGTAAATATAGTTCCTGAACCAATTACTTGCTTCTACTGTTGTGCAAATCAGAAGTATTATGTAAATGATATTAACAGCAGCATCATTGCATACCAAAGTAAATTATTTCCATCACTGTTGTCAATGTTTGGTAAGGCCATTTTTATATGATCTGTTGGAAGTGACTACAATTTTTTAACCTTTTGAAATTAATGTTATCTTGCACCAGAATTTCTCCTAAAGCATATTTTGAAGAAAATTAATTTTTTTTATCTTTTCAAGAGCCTTATGATAGTGTTTTAGAAGCATTTTGCAAGATGTCACCTTTTTTTTTCTTATTTTTTTTAATCTTATGACTTTAATATAATTTGTATAGGAGGAAGGGTAGTAGATGTTACACTAAATATTTGTTACCTAAAAGGGTTTGTGATCATTAGAGAAAGGGGTATGGTTTAAAAAAAAAAATCTTTATTTTTGGTTATAAACTTCCATTTCACCAAAAAATATCCTGGTATTCATTGGTCATTCTGAGGAAATTTCATTGTCAAATGAAAAAATTGAATAGCTGACATTTAACAGTTTTTCCCAAAAGTTTAAAAAAAAAAAAAATCTTGCTTCAGCACAGCTGAAAAAGAATTTTAAAAATCTTGGAAGGTGCATTTATTTACTTGGTGAAACATTTTGTTATACTACAAAGACTTTCCAATAACCCCTCCCCCCAAAAACCCCCCATCCCAACTCTAAATAAACAAAACATAAAATCTCAAACCTCATTTAAACTAAACCATTCCAAACAGCTGGGAAATAGAGGCTGTGACTAGTGGAGTATGTAACTTTAAGCACCTATAGTCCTTCAGCTCTTTGTAGACAGGAAGGAAGTAGGTTCTAATATCAGTCATCTGAAACCAACATTGGTTGCTGAATTTCTTCTGAATTCTGTTGTACTTCAATGTTGTCTTCATTTACAGTATTGTAGTTGATTGTAATTTAGCAATGTTTTGTGTTGTCAGGAAGTTCATCTTTCTCTGATTTATTCATATTTGTCATTTTCTATAGCATAATGAAATTTCATTAAATTCAAATACCACAATTTATTCAGCTGTTTGCTGATCATTAAACAGTTTGTTTCCAGTTTTTTATTACTTCAATAAATACTTCCATGAATATTTTGGTATGTATGGGAGTTTTGTTTTTGCCAACAATGTCTATAAGACATTTTAATTTAAGAAAGAAATAGATAAACTGTGCAATCATAATCTGGGTACTTCCAGTACCATTGGTAGTTGGTGGAAAAATGTTTGAAATTTCCTGTGTAGTTTGTTTGTTTGTTTGTTTTTTTGACACAAGGTGAGGGGCTTTTTTTCCTCTTGATCTTGCTTTTTTTTTTTTTTTTTTAATAGTATTTTATTTTTCCAAATATATGTGAAGATAGTTTTCAACATTCACCTTAGCAAAACCTTGTGTTCCAAATTTTTCTCCCTTACTCCCTTCCTTTCCCCTTCCTAATACAGCAAATAATCTAAAAATGTCCAGTTCTTTTAAACATATGTCCTTATTCATTATGCTGCTTTTGCTTTTCTTTTTAAGGCTATTGCTTTTTTGAATCAAAGATTTCTTTATTTAAAATACAATCATTATACAGAGACATGAAGTTTATGTCTTAAATTTTAGAATCCCTGATCATGGTAGAAAAACTTTGATTTTAAATGTGAGAGTAAATTTTCTTAAAAGAAATTTTAAGATTTTCCAATATGGTAGGGGAAAAAAACGAACAAACTTCTGTTTGCTGTTTTCTGCCTAGTATGATATTTTTGAAAAATTCAGGGCGGGAAATGAATGTTTCAAGTATACTGTTTTGTGGTATGCATATTATTTCTTAGAAAACTAAATTTAATTTTGACATTATTGGGATTAGGTTCAAACTGGACTTGGAAAAAATGAAATGCCATCTGTTTTAAGGTTCCCCACTCCCCAATCTCCTTAGTTTTTGGCTTTGAATTGACCAGTTTACTTATGTTTGAACCATGAAATCCCAAGTAATGTCAGCTATATCAGGGGCAACACAAGTAATGCGTTTCTAAATTGAATTGATCAATATCTTTCACCTCCAGAAAGGATAGAAAATCTCAGTAAAAGATTATTGTTAAGTTCTTTTAAGCTATTTGTATATTAGACAGCTTTCCTATTTGATTTTCTGTTTTTTTTTTTTTTTTTTTTTTTTTAGTAAACCATTATTTTCACTTGCTCCATTATACTTGTTTCTAGGGGTCTCTGAGAAATTGATGTATAAGTTATAATAAATATTCCATAATTTGAATTTCTATTTTAAATCAGAGGTAAAACTTAGGCAATTTATTGTTAATGCAATTGTAGTCCAAAAAATTATTATTGCTGTGTGTGTTAGCCTGTAAATATGCTTACCACTGATGATCTGTCTTGGATATATTCACGCGCTAAATAAAGAATTCCTAGTGTAATTTTAACTTTCTTCACTAGGGGTACCAGTATGGAAAATTTCTTAAAATCTGTCAACCTTAGAAATAGATAATTAAGTTTCAGACACTCTAACAAAGACAATCATTGAATTATTGGTTGCATATTATTTTTCTTCCCTCCCTTCCCCAAGTATCTTTTAATGACTGTTGTTGAGTAGGTTCTGTGAGAACTTCTTGGTTTTGGGTGTATGTGTGAGGCAGAGAGCTGAAAAATTGTGAATAGGGAAGGTGAAACCAAGCTCAGAGATGCTCAGTTGCTGCAAGACCAGAGGAAAGCAGTGTTTGGAAGTGGAATTTAGAGTAAAACAAGGATCACAACAGAATGCAAGGGGATTCTCCAAAGCCAAGGTCCTGGGATGATTTCAGTAGATTGGTTTTGAGACTAAAGTGCTTGAAACAGTTCCTTCAATTTACCATGTCCAGTTTTTCTTCCAAGAATGTAGGTGCATTTATAGCTTCACTTTGAAACCATTGAGGTCTCTTTAGCAGGAAAGCTCTCACTTAATAATTCTATTAACCTGTTATTTTAAACATCATATGTACAGACCTTCTTTATAGAAATCTCTTTAACACCAACACATTGACCCTGTGTGACAGCATGTGCCTCACTCAGCTCTTGTGTGTGCTGTGGTAGGGTAGGGGGTGGGGTGTCTCATAATTGGTCCTCTGTAGTCAAGATTGTTTTTCATGGCAACACTAACTAACTATACAGTTCATAGCTATGGTTGTAGTTTACTTCTAGAACCAACCCTACCCTTCTGGGAAATAATGAACTAAAAAGTAGAGATGGTGGAAACAAAGGGAAAATGTCTGAGGTCTGAAGACAGTCAACCATCTAGACAGAACAAATCAACACATCAGAATTTTAGAACTGGGAAGGAAATTTTAGCTGTTGTCTAATCCAGACCCATCCTTTTACAAATGAGGAAATCCAAGCCTAGAAAGGTTGTGATATTTTGCTCAAGGTCACACAGCTAGTAACTGCCATGTGGAACTTGAACTTCTTCTGTACTCTTTCTTTGATATGGTGATATCTGCCTCTTAGCAAATAACCTTGGAAAGAAAATTAAATGGAATGGATAGCATTGTCACTATCCCATTTCAGAATAGATAGGAGGAAGGTACAAATCACTCTTCAGGAGCATGTTCAGCCCCATAGCAAGAGATTGCCTGCTGGATGTAGGAGTTCTCTTTTTCCAGCCTGTTCAGTCATTGAATCCCAGCTTTTTCTCTTTAAAGACTCTTAGATTTAGGACCTTAGAGATAAATAAGGTCCTATCCTTTATGCCTTCTTTCATAGAAGTAGAAACTGAAGAACTTTGAGTTGCTGACTTGCCTAGGGTCACACCTAAGTAAGTGGCATGCTTCCACTTCTGGTCCTAGAACTCCAAATCCATTGTGCTTTGCCCTGTATCCACTTTGCCTCCATCTTCTGCAGAACACCCCTCTTGATTCCTTCAATCTCTAATTACTAATTTTTTCAGATTAGTAGCCTTCTATTCTGAATATATCTTGTATGTACTTATTCATCTCTTCCCCCATCAGACTACCCTTCTTGAGGGAAAGGACATTTTTTTTTGCCTTTTTTTTTTTTTTTAATCCCCAGAAGCAAGTCCAGTGCCTGCACTTAGTATTTAATTTATTCTTGTTGATTGAATGGATCTTTATGAGTAGTGAATATTTTGCTTCTCTTAAGTGCTAGATTAATCTTGCCAGTTTTAGTTTTGTGGTGATTAATAGATTTTTAAAAAGAATATGAATAGTTCTGTCCTCAAATGTTTCCATTGAAGTAAATTTGATTTTACATTTATTCTTTTATTGTAGCTCTCAATCCTTTAACCTAGTTAGACAACATTTGAGGAGAGTAGGGATTATTAATTATATTCTTATCTTTCTGCTCTTTTCCCCTATTTTGACTCTACTTGTAATCTCATTTGGGGACTCTATTAGAAAACCAGCTTTACCAATGTACACTAAAGGTTGCTGTGCATCTATTAGTCTGAAGCTTGAGAAAGTTGCTGGAAGCACCTTTAAAGAACAATGAAGTCACATTGATCTAGACTGCCTGACTAGAATGTCAGAACCTATTATCTTTCTGGCTTCCAGGGCAGTTCCCTACTGATTGTGCCAGTCTTTTTCCTATTATTGAGTTGTAATGGACAGTATTTATTTATCAGATTGAATAAATATTGTTGAGTGAATTTCTTTTCTTTTGATGTAATATACCTTCTTTATACTTGAGTACACATAGTAATGATCAGGATTGATTATATGGATAAATAAAATATAAGGTTACTTACCAAATCTCATTTTAGTACCATCTTTAGTCAAATTGTTTATTATTTTAAATGAAAGCTTTTTATTTTCAAAATATATATATGGATAATTTTTGACATTCATCCCTATAAAACCCTGGGTTTTAATTTTCCCCCCTCCCCAGTCATTTAGCCAAACCAAGTTAAGTTTTACCTTTATTTCCTTTTTTGTGGGTGAGGCAATCAGGGTTAAGTGACTTTCCCAGGGTCACAGCTTAAATATTAAGGGTCTAAATAAGGATTTGAACTATGATCCTCCTAACTTTAGGAACAGTACCTTATTCACTGCTCCATCTAACTGCCCCCTTTACCTTATTTCCTAGAGCTTACCTTCTTGTTCTTGAAAAGAGAGCTAAACTTTTGTAATGGAGACCTTAATTTGAGTCCCATCTAGACACCTCAGTCTGATCCTAACTGACCTGTGTTTTCATCTGCAAATTTTAGTTTTCTCATCCTGTAAAATGAAGATAATAATGCCAGCTGCACCTCACAAGGTGGTGGTGAAATTCAAATGAAATAACTTATGTAAAACATTTGGCAGACTTTTAGAGTTATATGACTAATAATTATTATTGCTTAGATCCTCATGAACAGAGGCAAGGAAGAAAAACAAATGGCCAGATTATGACAACTATATCATCAGCTCCTGAAAAAATGGAAAGCTTACTGATTTATTATATATGTTATAAATAATATATGATTATTATGTATTATACAATATGTAAATATGATTATATTTATATTATTATATATTATATATATTGTCACATGTTATTGATTCTGTTTTCTGTATAAGATAGAAAATCAGTTGTACTTCTAAATGATGAAGATTTAGTGCTTTGTCTCTAAAAAAGCCTTTTCTTTTGTTCATAACATTTAAGTTTTCCTTAGTTTCCAAGGTATGTCTTTCTCCTCCCCCTCATTGGTTTTAGAGGTGATGTTCCATTCTTCTATTTTTTAACTTTGAGACATCTTGTGTCTCCAAAAGTGTTATTTGGTGTGCATCTCTTTTATTAAAGTGAATAGGTTGATTTTGTTCTGTCTTTTTTTAGAATTCCATAGTATCTTTTGTGAGCATTAGATACCCTTTCTGTTGTTTCCAACCAGGACTAGCAATTACTTGTCTAAGAAAAACATAATTAAGAAATTTTTTTGTTTCTGTGAATCTGGGTTACAGAGGTATGATTTTTTCCAAAAATTTAATTTTTTATTAAAGCTTTTTATTAGTATTTTATTTTTTCAAATATATGTAAAGATAATTTTTACCAATCATTTATCTAAGATTTTTTGTTTCAATTTTTTCTCCTCCCCAAGATAGCAAGCAGCCCGATATAGGTTAGAACAGGTACAATCCTTTTAAGCGTTTCCGTTTTTGTCATATTGTACAAGAAAAATAAGACCAAAAGGGAAAAAAACCATGAAAAAGAAAAAGCAAACAAATAAAACAAAACAAAAAAAGGTGAAAATAGTATGCTTTAATCCACATTCCATTTCCCTAGTTCCATCTCTGTATGTGGATGACATTTTCCATCCCAAGTCTATTGGAATTGTCTTGGATCACTGTATTGCGGAAAAGAGCTAAGTTCATCACACTTGATCATCACATAATCTTGTTGCTGTGTACAATGTTTTCCTGGTTGTGCTCACTTTACTTAGTAACAGTTCATGTTAACCCTTTCCAGTTTTATTTGAAATCAAGCCTGCTCATCATTTATTGTAGAACAATAATATTCCATTACATTCATATACTATAATTTATTCAGCCATTGCCCAATTGATGGGTGTCCACTCAATTTCCATTTCCTTGCCACCACAAAATGAGCTGCTTCAAAGATTTTTGCACGTCACAAGACCATTGGAAATGGACTGAATCACCTCATTGTTGAAAACAGCTCTGTCAGTTATAATTGATCATCATACAATCTTGCTGTTACTGTGTTACAATGTTCAGGGAGCTTAAATTCTGGGATAATATCTCCTGTAATGATGCCTACTTCATAGTATTGTTTTATGTCTAAAATAAGATAATTTTGTAAAGTTATATGTAAACCTTAAATTACTATTAAAATTCCAGTTACTTATCATAAATTAAGTTGTTAATATAAGTAAGTTAATGTAAGTAAATTAGAAAAATCTACAAGTTTAACAATGATAATAGCAGTAATTTATCTTGTGTTGGTGAAATCTGCTAGAGTTTTAAATTCTATTTCACAACCTTGGAAATCCAGGATCACCCTGACACAGTGACATGGCATCAAAGTTGAAGTTTTGTAGTTTATCACATGAGTTTTATCTTCATGAAAATGCATTTTTATATATTTTTCCAGAACTGCCATATTTGTTAGTATTTGATGACATAAAGAACAATAAATCATTTTAATGTGGTGATACTGTCATATAGCCAGAATATATTATTATTTAGAAACCTAAAGTACACATTAATTATCCTTTAAATTCAGGACTTGAAAGAGTTATCACCATCTTTTGAAAAAACAAATTATAGAAATCTTCAGAAGTTTAACTGCTTTCATTATGTTTCTTTTGATTATGTTAAATGTTTTGAAACAAACTTTAGTGAATCTGGCCCCTACTACTTCAATGAAAATTACTTAATTCCTACTTAATATTGATCATTTTTATTATTCTTCACAATGTGGTGAAATGAGTAAGTATTTTAATTCTCACTTTGTGTTGTGGTTAATTGAATTTCCTAGGATACTGAAGTTAGTCCCTAAGCTATAGGAAAAACAAAAGGAGAGTGAGTGTGGTTCCTGAGTTAGCTTTTAGTTAGGAAAATCAGTCTAGAAGTTCTCATTTTAGTCAAGCAGAGAATGTGTTCTTTTTTTTGTTTTGTTTTGAGGCTGGGGTTAAGTGACTTGCCCAGGGCCACACAGCTAGGAAGTGTTAAGTGATCTGAGACCACATTTGAATTTGGGTCCTCCTGAATTCAAGTCTGGTGCTCTATCCACTGCGCCACCTAGCTGCCCCCAAGCAGATAATTTGTTGAAGGCCAGTGAAGATCTGAGCATTGTGTGTGTAGCTAAATTAACTGACATTGAAAAGGCTAGTCTGACTAGAACCAAAGAGTGTTCATTGGGTGAATCATAGTGAGTAAGGTTATATAGATAGAATCATACTATAGAGAACCTTGAAAGTCAAACATGAAGTGATATGATACCATATAAAGTAGGGAGCTAATAAATTTTTTTTTTTTTTTTTTTTTTTTTTTAGCAGAGAGTAGATAAATGTCTGAAAATGCTTTGAAAACTTTATAACAATACTGCTACTAGGACTATATTCCAAATAGATCAAAGGAAAAGGACCCATATTCCTTCTTTTCTTTCTTTTCTTTCTTTCTTTCTTTCTTTCTTTCTTTCTTTCTTTCTTTCTTTCTTTCTTTCTTTCTTTCTTTCTTTCTTTCTTTCTTTCTCTTTCTCTCTCTCTTTCTTCTTTTTATTTACATTTCTTTCTTCCTTCCTTTCTTCCTTTTTTCTTTCTTTCTCTCTCTCTCTCTCTTTCTTCTTTTTATTTACCTTTCTTTCTTTCTTTCTTTCTTTCTTTCTTTCTTTCTCTCTTTCTTTCTCTCTCTCTCTCTCTCTCTCTCTCTCTCTCTCTCTTCCTTCCTTCCTTCCTTCCTTCCTTCCTTCCTTCTTCCCTCTCTCCCTCCCTCCTTCCCCCTGTCTTTCTTTCTTTCTTTCTTTCTTTCTTTCTTTCTTTCTTTCTTTCTTTCTTTCTTTCTTTCTTTCTTTCTTTCTTTCTTTCTTTCTTTCTTTCTTTCTTTCTTTCTTTCTCTCTTTCTCTCTTTCTC